>NW_020174268.1:3765642-3791421 GCF_003031525.2 Neophocaena asiaeorientalis asiaeorientalis | reverse complement strand
AAAGGAAACGAACAACAAAAAAAAAAAAAAAAGAAAGAAAAGAAGGAAGGAAAGAAGAGAGGAGGGAAGTGGGGGAGGGAAAGAGACAGAGAGAGAAACAGACAGACAAAAAAGGAAGGAAAGGAAGTGAAGGCAAGAAAGTCAGAAAGCCAGTAGCTGTCTCTTGAGGGTTATTGTGATGTGTGAGACTGTGTCTCCTTGCACAGTTAAGCCCTCGACAGTTTCTACCTTCCATCAGAGAACCCAATGGACTGGTACATTTTTAGATATAAGGTAAATAATAATACAATAAATCTTTATTGATAATAAAAGATATTTTTTGAGGAATTGAAATAATAACAATATATGTAATCCCACGATTTTTAAATCATGCTCCCTGGAATTCCCACCGTGCGTAGATGACAAGGAGGTGGGATAGTGGAGGTAAGGTGACCTTCAGGGTCTTTTTCAACCAAAGGCTTTCAGGGTTGGTTTTTTTTTTTTTAATTGAAGTATAGTTGATTTACAATGTTGTATTAGTTTCAGATGTACAGCAAAGTGATTCAGTTATACATATATAAATATCTATTCTTTTTCAGATTCTTTTCCATTAGAGGTTATTACAAGATACTGAATATAGTTCCCTGTGCTATACAATAGGTCCTTGTTGTTTATCTATTTTATATATAGTAGTGTGTATCTGTTAATCTCAAACTCCTAATTTATCCCTCCCCAGAGTTATTTTTATTTGTTCGCTGTTATTTACATGTAAGGTTTCTATTCACAGAGGGCTGCTTAGGAAAACAAAAGTTTGAAACTACTGATACATGTGATAAATGGTATGTGACAGGATAGTGAGTTGGTGGATAATGGATGAGGACTTGCAAAATGGAGCATAATGCATTTCTGGCCAACAGGTTTAAGTGCTGAAACTGTTCCCTTTCATGTGTGGTTGTTCATTGTCACTGAGAACAAGTACAGCACTATAAAATGATGTGCAAATATAGAAAAGGAAATCCATTTAAAACAGTATCCAGTCACAAATTTTAAATATTTTTAAAAAGCAGTAATTTCACGAAAATTCCCCAAATATAATTATACATAGAAGTACCCCTTCTCCCACACTCTCACCCCACTTATCCCTTCCCCACCAGGAAATCCTATAAGCTTTAATGGAACTCCTATTTGAAACATGGGCGTGTGAATTAGCTAGAGACACGAATACAATCCATTTTCTGTTGCATTCTCTTCCTACCCACTAGAGGGCAGCCGTAAGGCACAGGGAAAGGGAAAATACTCAGGCATTAGCATTGTCTCTCAGCCAACACTAGCCTTCCTGAGAACACCTAAAAAGTCCCTCAAATTCCCATATATGAATGATTAGCGAGTCAGATTCCCTTCCTCTTTTCTTAAATATTTAGAGAACTTTGATAACTCCCTTTGAAGCTATAAAATTTATCTGTTGGCTTGGCCAAACATACTCATTTGCAGTATGAACATGAAGATATCTCTTAAAAAGACATTTATATAAAAGTCGTGTTTTGGTTGTATATTTCTGTGTTTCAGACTACTCCAAAATGTGATTTTAAACAACCATCATTTTACCATCTCTCAGTTCTGTTGGTATCAGAATTCTGGGCAATTCTGCTTCATGTGATGTTGGCTGAGCTCGTGTTCATCCGGGGGCTCAAGTGGGCTGGAATGTCCAAAATGGCCCACTCCGCTGGCTGGTAGTTGACGCTGGCTGTCGGCTGGGGGCACAGCAAGGACTGTTAACCAGAGCATCCAGGTTTCATACTTCATGTGGCTTCTTCCTGTGGCTTAGACATCTCACAGCACAGCAGTTATGTTCCAAGAGGGAACAGCCCAAGGATGAGCATTCCAAAAGGCAGGAAGCAGAAGTTTCCAGCCCCAGACATGGCTTCTCCAGCCTTCTAAATGGTCAAAGCAGTCGCAGGATCAGCCCAGATTCAAGGAGAGGGAAATAAGCTCCATCTCCTAATGTGAGGAGAGAATCAAAGGGAGGAGAGAAACTGGTGCAGACCATCTTTGGAGACCACCACAATTAGGGTTAAGAAAAAGGCTATTTCTTACATCTGGGGAAGATAATTATAAGTCATGATGGATGCAGAGGAATATTTCTTTACTTAATAAATGAGAATTGCTTCTCAGTGTTGTATCTTAAGAAGATACACATCAACCACTCCCTATGTTGTCCCCTCTCTGCAGATCTGTTGCCTAAAGCAATAAAAAAATGGCCAGAGGATCGGTATCAGATGAAGAAATGATGGAGCTCAGAGAAGCTTTTGCCAAAGTTGGTAAGTGAACCTGATACCTCAAGTCACAAAATTCTCTTCTTTTTTAGTAGCTTTAGGACAGATGCGGTGACCGGTAACGTGAGCCAAATAGCAGAAGGGACAGGAATACAGTGGTGTTGGTTAGAGGAGCTGGGAAACATTTTTGAAAGCTGTTCTTCAAGAAGATTACTTCTTTCTCTATCTAAACATGGAATATGGGCCCTTTGTCATCTGTAGCCTTTCCTGGTAATGGCCAACTAAGTCTCATCTTTCATGGCTTGTCTGCTTTCTTTGGTTTCCTTTGTTTTCCTAGTATTCCATACTTATTCTTACTCTGTAGCCCCAAACCTGTGATTTATTTTCCCATCTGTTTCTATGAAAGTCTCTTCAGATTCAGCTGTCGGAACCTCTGTTTTGAAATTATGACTCTTGGATGTTGGAAGTGATGCTAATACCCATATCCAATAGCAACAGGCCTCTTGTGAGATTCTGACTTTGCATGGGGTCAGGCCACAACCCCTGAATGACTGCCTCTCCTGCCCGCTCCCCTCCAATCCAGCCTACTCTCACCTCTCTTCGTGCTGTGACCCAAATCGCCCCAAACCTTCAGCTCCCCGTTTGCCTTACAGATTCTGATGGCAATGGGTACATCAGCTGCAATGAGCTGAATGATTTGTTCAAGGCTGCCTGCTTGCCTCTGCCTGGGTACAGAGTGAGAGAAATTATAGAAAACCTGATGGCTACAGGTGACCTGGACCAGGATGGGAAGATCAGCTTTGATGAGTTTATCAAGGTGAGTATGACGCAGAATCCAAGGAGATGCATTTGAAATGTGGGAGTTCAATTCGGAAAACGTCCAGAAAGACATCCCTACCCTCCTTGCTTCAACATTGCTTATTCTCTCCTTTATGGTTTTCTCAATCACAGATGGGGTTTCTAAAGATCAATTATGTTTTTGCAGGTTTTTCATGGCCTGAAAAGCACAGACGTTGCCAAGACCTTTAGAAAAGCAATCAACAAGAAGGAAGGCCTTTGTGCGATCGGGGGCACTTCAGAGCAATCTAGTGTTGGGACCCAGCACTCCTATTCAGGTAGGGGTACCAGTGTGGGGCGGGGAAGCCGAGGTGGAGAGAGTGTTGCGATGAGCTGAGGGCGGAGGGAGACAGAACCATGTCCGAAGGATCCACGTCTTCTAGGGTTACAGATTCCAAACTCAGTATTCAAACCTAAGGGGCACAAAGAAAGACAGATGTTAACATGAGTTTACTGACTACTGCCTATTTTCCTATGTATAAGTGGGCCAGCGGTTCTGGCTCCAGGTAGGGTCCGATACCAAATAATCGCATCAGCATTTAAAAAGGCTGCCAAAATTCCTTTGTAAATCTTCTGGACAAAAAGAGCTACTCAAGCTTCTACCTCCAAAATTCATGCTCCAAAATGCCTGCTGAGCGGTCAAAAAAAAAAGCTGTGTTTTCATTGATCTGAAGGAAAGTTGTATATTTATTCCGAAGGCTGCCATCCAGCAGCCTTCGTGGAAACTTCTTCGGAACAGTACAGTAATCCAATAATTCCCAAACTGAGGACTCCAAAACATTAGTTGATCTTAAAGATCAGCTCATGGTTAAGTACGATTCTTAATTGCGAAGAAAATTTCACAGCCTCTTACTATGTAAACGTGCATTAGGAATCTCCAAGTCAATAAAATGCTGTGCGATGTTTCCCAAATTGTGTGACTTAGGGTTCTTCTGAGGGACTCTTTTTTTCAGTGACATGCAATTTGGGAAACACGGTGCTGGGCTGTAAGGCATAACTTGAGGCTTTATTAAAATCTCTAAAATCAACTTCTGGCAGCTTTACTGATAGGAAAGAAATAACATATCACAAATGATTTCATTTCATAGCAATTTCATTATACAGTTTTCCCCTGCTCCCTGAAAGTAGAGTGTTCCTGTGAAACGTTCCATAAACTGAAATGGCGTAAAGCAAAGAAGCAGTTACCTTAGGACATATCTGGCTAATGGAATGCACAGAATAAGTTGAGATGAGACAGACGCTCACAGACACAGTTCAAAACAATGGCCGCTCGATGCTGAGGTGCAGAGTGTAGTTCCCGGGGAAGGAGCTGGGCAGGGCCACTCTCCCTGCTAGGGGTGCCCACTGCCTCTGTAAAACAAACACTGCAAAACAAACATGGAGAGCTATTTTTACTTTTAACCTTTTCTCGTAAAAGCAAAAATCCTCTTCGGATTTCTTTTGGTTAACGGAAACAGGTACTAATGTAGGTCTTTTGTAAAAGTGAAGTGGCATACAGCAAGTTTCAAAAAGTGGGGTTACCTGTAATTGTATAAAGAAGCTCAGAGCTATTGCAGAGATTGCCTGTGATCATCCCACATTTAAATCAGCAGAGCTAGAGCTAAGCATTAAACCACATTCACATTTAAATTGTATATAAATATAAATAAACACTTAATTATTTATATATATTTACATGTATAAAATACAGATATGTATATATTTACTTCTTTTTTTTTAAATGTATGTGTTCATTTTTTTAATATTTATTTATGTGGTTGTGCCGGGTCTTAGTTGCCGCAGGTGGGCTCCTTAGTTGTGGCACATGGGCTCCTTAGTTGTGGCATGCGTGTGGGATCTAGTTCCCTGACCAGGTATTGAACCTGGGCCCCCTGCATTGGGAGCGCGGAGTCTTAACCACTGTGCCACCAGGGAAGTCCCTATATATTTACCTCTAAATATAATATATTTGCATATATGTAGCTTCTAAATCTGCTTGCTATATATATGTCTTATGATTGGAGTGAACAGAGATTCTGTGCCTATTTCCCAAATCATTTGAGATTTTTAAATGTCAATAAATGTGAGATGATAGGATAATGGACAAGATTAGCCTCACAATGTCTCTTTTGGGCACAAGAATCTAAGATCCATGTGTATAATTTTGTTTGTATCAGATTTTCACTTTGCAAATAAGTCATATTAATCATTTACTTGCAGAGGAAGAGAAGTATGCCTTTGTCAACTGGATAAACATAGCCCTGGAAAGTGACCCCGATTGTCGGCACGTCATCCCAATGAATCCAAACACCAATGATCTCTTCAGTGCTGTTGGAGATGGCATTGTGCTTTGGTAAATAACACTACCTTCTTGGCTTCCGAAGGTCTCCCTAGAATTTTCTGGAATACCAGCAATTCACTGCATTTATCTTTAGGCTCACTTCCTCTGGTACTCAGCTGGATCTGAAATGCTTTTCCAGACTTTCACGTGGCAGGTTCAGGAGAGCAAACTGATTTCAAAAGCAGCTTGTAATGAGAAATGTAAAACTACCATCACTTGGGTGGAGGGGAGGTATGCACAGTACAGAGACAAACACGAACATAGAGATACAGTAACACAAGGTCAAAATCAATTATTTTTGGAATATACGTCATTTTGCTTCATCTGCGCATGGCCTGCTGTGAGAGTACATAGAATTGAATGATAATAGCAGCGTGATAATTGAAGCATCCAATGCAAATCCTCAAGCAAAAGAACTATTATGTTGAACTACTATTATGAACTAAATATATGTTGTGTGAAAAAAAAACAAAAGAACTATTGAGTGGTGCACAAATGCTGCAGGCGCCTGGAAAGGGAGGGATGTATTCTATGCATGGGAGCCCTCTCAACGCGGTTGGTCAACTCAGGATGGTGCCTTTGAAAATGCCTCCGTGGCTCTTGCTTTGGCAGCCTCTCTGTCATTGCAAGATGTGGCATGAATGAGGAGGCTTGAAAGGCCCAATCTCAGGTGGGCTCGGGAATTGAAGGGAAAGATGTGTGGCCAAGACTTTGAGCCTCCTACCCCTCCTCTGCTCTGACCGGAGCAATTCCACTCTCGGTATTTTGTTTATTAGAGCTCACCATGAGATTCCATTTTTTAAAAGTTCAATGGCTGAAAAAAGACATCAAAAACCTAGCCTGCATGTTCAGGTCCTGACTCTTTAGGTCCTGACTCTTTAAGACCACCCCCTCCCTGGTCTTCCCTCAATCTCTTTCTAGCTGTACCTCCCAAGACCCCCATGACTCAGGCACCCAGCCCAGGGCACGAGTGAAGGGTTGTATGAATGACTGGATGCTTCATCAACCGTACTCACTCTTCCCCATACACGCCCTGCTTACAACTTGCGACTCTGGCTTTGCCTTTTATTTTCCTTTTTAAGAATGTCCTTCCCCACCCTCTCCTCCTACACAAATCCATTTACTGTAAAACTCCTGCTGATCTCTCCCTTCACTGAATGCTTAAAGTACATATTGTTTGTAGTACTTTGGGAGCCATTATAACGTTCTGCTTTGGACTGTTATGTAAATTTTCATATCCATATATTTTGTCTCTGTAATTTGACTCTAAGCTTTTCAAGGGCAGGGATATCTTACACTTTTTTAAGCCACCCCTCTCTCCTACTGTTTCCCAGAGCTTCTAGTTCACTAGAGTTTCATATTTTTCAAATGATGATTTAGGGGTTTGTTTTGCCTAAATTGCAATAAAGTCCCTTTTATTTAAATATATGTACACACACACACACACACACACACACACACACACAGATCAAAGTTGTGGAAACGCATCTTTATTTAAGCATCTATATGCCTAAAAATTGTTAGAAAAAAAGTTAATGTTGATTTCTCTTATTAAAAAAAGGAATAGTCACGTTCAAGTTTATTACGCTTTGATTTTGTTGTTGTTCCTTTGGATTTTTTCCCAACTTCCTTTCTCTAAATAAGATGCGAGTGACCTAAGGAAATTTATTTTTAATGACCCATTGGAGGTTAAACCGAAGCTAAGCGGGTAAAATAAGTTTTTCATAAATAATAGCTGTTGATTTTGGATGTCTGACCAATGTATTATCTACGTAAGTGGGAGACATTGCTAAAGTACTGATACTATAATGCCTACAGGAGAATATAAAACATTTCATTACATGATCAGTTGAAGGTATAGAGTTTGACCAGCTGTCAAATAGAAATTTAGACATTATATAAGCTCAAAAGTGTACAGATAATCTTTTATATAGTGGAGCAATTTTCATGGCTACCAATGATGTCGCTGTCCTCTTTGCTTATGGCATTGCTAGAATTTAAATTCAGTGTCACTGGGCTCTTTTATTTAGAAGCCTGCTTTATTTAATTGTTTCTCTTTCAGTAAAATGATCAACCTGTCAGTGCCGGACACAATTGATGAAAGAACAATAAACAAAAAGAAACTCACCCCTTTCACCATTCAGGTGTGTCTTCCCTGTGTTACCTTAATGCAGGATTGTGCTTTGAAGAAATGAGTCGCCGTGAGTGCTGGCCTTTTTCAGGCGCTCAGACATTATTTCCAAAGCCCAGGCTTTGGGCTGGTGATCTGTCATGACTAGTAGGGAGAGGGGGACACACTTCTATTTCGTCTTGTATTAATACAGTGGGGGGGTGAGGGAAGTTAGTGAGTATTAGTAGTTGGGGCAGACTTTGTTTGTTCTGGCCACGTATGAATAAAATGCACATCGGCTAAAATTTAACTCAAACTTTCCCTGGCAATTTATCTCGGAGCTGATGCCAACTACACAATATTTTATCTGAAAAGATTAGCCTTTCTAAGAAGTGAGGGGGTAAAAAAAGAGAAGTGCTCTGGCAGCCTTCACGGTGCTATTGGCCACAGACACCAATGTGATAAATATAACTTGCTTTTATGCCTTCAGTTTTGTCGATTAACTGGAACAGTGACCGGTAGTAAGTAAGCTGCATTTCTGTCTTATGTTCCAGCATTTTAACATTATTGTAATCTTTTGCTCAGAAACTACATCTCACTTCTTAAATCATGAGCAATATATTATGTCCTGTTTGGATTTAAGCAACCCCGTGTTCCTAAAAAATGGAAGCCGTGATCAAAGCAAGAGCTATGATTAAATGTACATGAAGGCACTTAACGTCATATTTAATCTTGATGTTAAATTTTAGTCTTGGCCATAAGTGGACGTGATATTTTTTACTTGTCATTTTGAGCTCTCCATTAGGGTAAAAACCCAGTTTTCTTCTGATAATCCCCTTCCCAATTCACTGGTGGCCTGTGTTTTGTTCTTAATCTATCATAAAAACAAGTTCTATACATCTTTGATCCTGATATCTCCTTCTTTGTGGACTCAAAAATAATAGTAGAGTTGACCCTTGAACCATGGGCGGAAGGGGGTGTGTCAGCCCTCCGCTCGGTCCAAAATCCAAATATAATTTACAGTCTGCCCTTCCTGTACTTGGTTCCTCCATAACCACGGTTCTGCGTCCATGGTGTCAACCAACCGTGGATCATGTAGTACTGTAGTATTTACTATCGATTAAAAACCTACATATAAGTGGATCCAGCAGTTCAAACCTGTGTTGTTCAAGGATCAACTGTAGAAAGACCCTGGACTGCAAATTTCACTGACCCTATTCCAACTGTATATGAGTTACCTTACATACATTGTTGTTAGTTATAAGAACATATAATCTGTATGCATGTGGATATGCGTGTGTGTGTGTGTGTACTCAAGGTCCCTAGATATTATAGATAATCAATAAATTGTCCCAGTAAAAACTGCTCTGTCTTTTCTAGGAATTTCATTTGAATCTTTTTCATTCCTTCAATATCCAATCTGAATGTCAAAAAGATATTTTGTTACTCTCTTTCATGACCTTGATTTACATTAACAACTGGGTTATTGACAATAGCTAGTCACAAGAGACAGTGACTGCCCTCAAATGTGCCCCTTCATTGCTGGCTGATGGAGATGCTGAGAGCGGAGGCTCCATCACAGAGCAGTATGGAAAGAGAAGACTGGTTAGTTTCATCGGGACCAGGATGAGCCTTCAGCTCAGGGCTCTGGCTTGGTGGACTGGGCACTGCCTGAGCCCAGTGTCTGGTTACTGGATTTTACTCCAGTAAAATCCAGGTGTTACTCCCTGCTTTTTTTCAATGTTAAAAATCTAGTGAGGGGGCTTCCCTGGTGGCACAGTGGTTGGGAGTCCGCCTGCCGATGCGGGGGGCGCGGGTTCGTGCCCCGGTCCGGGGGGATCCCGCGTGCCGCGGAGTGGCTGGGCCCGTGAGCCATGGCCGCTGAGCCTGGGCGTCCGGAGCCTGTGCTCCGCGGCGGGAGAGGCCACAATAGTGAGAGGCCCGCGTACCGCAAAAAAAAAAAAAAAAAAAAAAAAAATCTAGTGAGGACAATGCCTCTAGACCTATGAACTTTCTAGAAGCAAAACGTTGCTGCTGCCGATCAAGGATGATCATTTGGCATCTGCAAAGTCAAAAACAAAACTCACATACTTTTTCCCCTTCAGGAGAATCTGAACCTGGCTCTGAACTCTGCCTCAGCCATCGGCTGCCACGTGGTTAATATCGGGGCTGAGGACTTAAAGGAGGGGAAGCCTTACCTGGTCCTGGGACTGCTGTGGCAGGTCATCAAGATTGGGTTATTTGCCGACATTGAACTCAGCAGAAACGAAGGTACCAGCAAAGCCTCCGATGTTAATAACGGCATGACTTTTTGTTAGTGCGTGTGTTGGGGGCTGTGAGAGGAAGATGTCAGGAGTTGTCAAACTCAGAATCCTCAGTTTTTGAAACTACAGTTATATCCAATCCATTGTATTAATGTAACACATTCTATCCACACTGCCCAGACTTTTTAAAACAACAGAGCAAAAGCTTTTATAAGACCACAGACGACTAATAAGGCTTGTTTAGAACCTAGAGCTCAGTCTAGCTGTCTGGGACCCCGACCTCAAGAGCTTTTCTGAGCTCACTTTGCCTTTAGACGCTTTGTAACAAATTAGGCTAATTTAAACTTGGATTTTACAAAGTGATTCACATTCATATACTGTAGTGATAGCACCAGAGTAGAAACTCAGTCTCTTCCTTACCAAGATTATAGGAAATTACATTTAGAGTTTCAGAGCTCTCAACTAAGTATTTGTAGCTGTCATTCTTATCCCACCTGCTGTCAGCGCCCTAAGCACTTAAACAATTCAGCCTGTCCTTTAGACAGTAATAGTAGACCTCAGTAAATATACAAAACATACTGTTACCTTTCATTTTTCCTGTACGGATCCTAGTAATATGAAATCTGTAGCCAAATTCTAACCTTTTTTATACATATATTTATTTACATTTTCAAATCAAAGTAACCAGTGAAGAATCCTGGGGTACCATTTGAAAACCAATATATTAAACAGAATATAAAGAAGAAAAAAGCAAATAAGGAACTTAGAACACATTAGAAAGAATATTGATTTGCAAATAGTGACCTCAGCTAAATTTAAACCTTCTAGCTGAGCAAAAATGACTTAATTCATCTGGGAAACAGAGGAAATAGTTAATTACACTTTCTGAGATGCTATAATTATGCAGGTAAGCATTTGAAATATAAAACACCTATGGGAATAAACAAGAGGACATTGTCATGATTATGAAATAGATCTCTTAAAAGCAAAAATGTCATATCATATCAAACGTGCTCTGACAGACCCAGCAGAGTATTCTGAGTCGATAGTCTGGGTTTTTTCCATGGCTCTGCTCCCGTATTCTGAGGCATAGCACTGATATTCATTGGTGCCTTGTCCTCTCCGCCCGAAAAATGGGGATAATAAATAGGCTTACGATACCTTACACCTCTTTTTAGGGAATAATAATAAAGTGTTTATTCCATGGGAAAGGCTATATGTCACTCTATCCCAGAGAGGTAACGTGGTATCTTTGACTTCCCAGCAGGGCTTAGTTTAATTTATAACTAATCCCCCCAAATATCCCCTGCATTGATTTTTCTTCGGTTGTTGCTCCTCTTCAGCACTGGCTGCTCTTTTGAGAGAGGGGGAGAGTCTGGAGGATATGATGAAACTCTCCCCTGAGGAGCTCCTGCTGAGATGGGCTAATTACCACCTGGAAAACGCAGGCTGCAGCAAAATCAGCAACTTCAGCAGTGACATCAAGGTAGGAGGAGTGGACTTTGTACACGACTAGCCACAGGGGTGAAGGGAATTTGGGCATTCACAGAGAAGAGACAAAGATAAAGACAAAGGGCTTCATCTCTTCAGAAGTTCTGGCGTTAGTTAGAGTGGCCGGTGCTGTTTCGGGGCCCATGCTGTCCTCGAGTCCATGTGCAGCTCCAGCTCAGGGCCACATGCAGACCTGCCCAAGGCCCTAGCAACCGCACCACATCAAACGAGATGGGTGTCCCCTGGAGTTTCAACATCAGAACGTAGAGGGATGAGGGTGAGATAGAGGAAGAACAAGAGGTAAGACTGATTTTTTAGGTAAAGAGAGTCTGTGTAGGATTCTAATGTCTTTCTGATTTTATCAGAGCATCAGATGGGGATTCCTTTAAAAACAAATTAAACCAGGATTACTCTTCTAATTATCCTAATCATAGCAAACAGTATGTACTGCATGCCAGGCACTGTTCTAACTGCTTTATGCGTGCGTGTATTGACTCATTTAATCCTCACAACAGATCTTTGAGATAAGGATTATTATTTGCTCATTTTGCAGATAAGGAAACCGAGGTAAAGAGAATATAAGTAACTTGTTCGAGTTCACATAGCTGGGGCAGTGGGGTCAGGACTCAAACTGAGCAGTTGACCTGCATGATACTTGACCACCATACATACTGCTCCTCTAAAACAATTCGTAAATTTCTTGAAAGCTTTTTATTTGTAGAAACCAGAGTGATGTTTAAAAGATAATGATTCTAGAAACCATCTGCAATGAGAATTAACCCCAGAAATCGTAGAAGACACAGTTAGTCCTACAACAGCGATCCAAAGGGGGAAAGGCTGAGGGAAGCATGCACTGTAGTTTTCAAGTTTGTGAAAAGTTCCATGCCAAGGTGAAAGGAGCAGCTTGTTAGCATTGATAACAGATGGACCGACACAGAAAGAGCTTAAGGAACGGGAAGGAATGTCAGTCCCAGGAGGAAATGGTATGAGATGCTGGAATGCAACATGAGAAAAACATTCCAGTCTCCACTTTCTCAAAAGTTAAAGACATTTTCTCCAAAGAGGAAGAGTCAGAGGAAAGGTCACATGACTCACCAAGTCAACCCAGGCTTGTAATTCTTGAGTGACAACTTCCCCCTGCTGTGGACTTAATGGCTTTTAGAACTCAAGGTCTGCCAGGCACAGTACCAATTAGAGTGAAGCTTCTAGATGGAAAGTCCCCAGTTCCTTAGGACATCAGCTAATAATGCCAAATTTATTTTTTCTAACTACACAACTTTCATTGGTTATTAACATTCTTCTTGCGCCACCAGCCAGACTGGGATTAAGCAGAAACAGGACAGCATTATCTTTCTTTGTGCTCAACCCTTAGGCTCTGCAATTATTTCAGCCAAAATTCTCAAACTTCTCAGATAAAATTAGGATGCTTGGTTGGAGCCATAAATTTACCTGAGTTCCTATGACTGAAAGGCTGTGTTCTTTAGAATGTGAGATAGGAACTGGCAGGCTGAGCACTTATACAGTGGTTGTGCCTGTTCTCTGGGAGTAGCTGCCTCACCACCAACGTCAGTGCTGTGACGAGGGGCCCTTAAATCACACAAAGTCAGCAAAGGCGGGGAGAACCCGCCAAAATACACTGAATGAGACAAGTCTCCTAGGGTCTGGTGAAATGAGGTGACTCTTAGCAAAGCTAAACAGATGTGACACGTGATGTGCAGATTTTATTCATGCCTAACCCTGCGTGGAACTTTCACCAACTTCGAAATACCTACAGCAAAAAGTAAGAGAAAGGAGAAGGTAGAGAGAAGAGATGAAGATCAGTTTCCCAGGTGCAGCATCCGCGGCCGGTGCTCTCTCTTCTCATCTTTCTAATGTCACAAGAGGTGAGCATACCTCTCCTCTCCCTGGGCTCCACCCAGTTTTTAAAAACAAACAGAGGGACAGCTGATTTTTCAGACTTTAAGAGAAGTTAAGATGTCTTTAAATGATTTAAATAAATTACCTGAAAATCTGTATGCTTTCATTGAATGAGAATAAACTTGTAATTTTAAGACTATGATTCAGAAAATTTTTTGTCAATAAGCCTATTTCCAGAATCTAAGAAAACATGAGAATTCAATATCCATATCTACTCTGCAATAGCTAGACTAAACCACTTTTTCTAGCTTCTTGATAAATAGTAAATGCACTTCCCTTAATATTGCTCCCTTTACATAAAGACTGCTTGTGAATGCTTCAATATTCTGTCTTCGAAATCTTTTTCTTTTGATGATTGTCCATTTAAATGTGTTTTTAAACTCTGCCTTAAACTTCTGCTTCCTTTTTCTGTCACTTTTTTTTTTTAACTAAACCTTAGCTGACTGACTTCTACAGCAATATAAAGGTATATATTTTTTCCTGTATACAATTTAATACATGTAAACAAATTATTTTTCTCCCCTAAGATCAACAGAATAGCATTTGCCTTTTATGTATGTCCTGTATTTTTAGCTGTTATACTCCTTTTAAAAAGAAAGGCAAATATATAAAGAGATAAATAGAAAATTCAAATTAGTGAATGTTCCCAGCTTTGTTAATTAAGTTGCATTCTTGAATGATAGTTGGATGAGAAATGAAATAGGTTTGCTTTGGGGAAATTATTGTCGTGCTAAGTATGTAATTAGCTGTGCCATTTTGAAATTGTAATTTCCTCATTTCTCACAGGACTCAAAAGCTTATTACCACCTGCTTGAACAGGTGGCTCCAAAAGGAGAAGAAGAAGGTATTCCTGCTGTTGTTATTGACATGTCAGGACTGAGGGTAAGGCCATGCCCCAAGTCGTGTTAGATGTGATGACTCCTCTGCATTGGCTGTTCCATTGCCCTATGTGATGCTGGCTCCAGAGTTCCATGAGTGGACATCTCTGCTTAGAGCCGTGTTAAATTGTTAAAAGCTGTTAACAGTTTTGGGTTGTAACTCTGGAAAATTGAATCTGGAATTAAAATTAAGGAAGGAGAGGAATGCTAATTAAATGCCATACACCGTCAGAGGCACTTCTGCATGTGTCCCATCATTTAACAGGCCCTACAACACCAAGAAGGATTCTTTTTTCCATTTTTAGATACCTGAACATTATTTCTAGAAATAGACAGGATATTTACACAAATAAATAAATTCCCACTATCACGATGAAAAACAAAATGAGATTCAGAGGGGTTCATTAATATGTTCAAGATCATATGACAGATTAGTGGAAGTCATGTGATCCAAGGCTGGGGCTCTTTCCTCTATTAATCCTAATAAGAGGAAACCCCACTTGCTGGGTTCTTCCTATGTGCCAGGTATTATGCTGGGCATACGCTGCCCCTAATCCTTGCAAACATCACTAAAGTAAGTGCTAATAACTCTGTTTTATAATTGAGAAAACCGAAGGTCAGAAAAGTTAATAATCACCTCATGGCCACAGAGCCAGTATGTGGCATAGCAAGGATTTAAGCCCAGGATGGCTCCAAAATCCACTCAGCCACAGCCCTGCCTCACTACACCATTGAGGGTAACGGGAGAAAGGGCTGGACAAGATCGTCTGAGTTTTTAGAGGTGTCTGGTATGAGGACTCATTGAAAACAAAGTGGACAGCCTGGAAGAAATGGACAAATTCTTAGAAAGGTATAACCTTCCAAGACTGAACCAGGAAGAAACACAAAATATGAACAGACCAATCACAAGTAATGAAATTGAAACTGTGATTCAAAATCTTCCAACAAACAAAAGTCCAGGACCAGATGGCTTCACAGGTGAATTCTATCAAACATTTAGAGAAGAGTTAACATCCATCCTTTTCAAACTCTTCCAAAAAATTGCAGAGGAAGGAACACTCCCAAACTCATCCTATGAGGCCACCGTCACCCTGATACCAAAACCAGACAAAGATACCACAAAAAAAGAAAAGTATAGACCAATATCACTGATGAATATAGATGCAGAAATCCTCAACAAAATACTAGGAAACAGAATCCAACAACACATTAAAAGGATCATACACCATGATCAAGTGGGATTTATCACAGGAATGCAAGGATTCTTCAATACATGCAAAACAATCAATGTGATACACCATATTAACAAATTGAAGAGTAAAAACCACATGAAAGGCTGCTCAACATCACTAATTATTACAGAAATGCAAACCTAAACTACAATGAGATATCACCTCACACCAGTTAGAATGGGCATCATCAGAAAATCTACAAACAATAAATGCTGGAGAGGGTGTGGAGAAAAGGGAACCCTCCTGCACTGTTGGTGGGAAAGTAAATTGATACAGCCACTATGGAGAACAGTATGGAGGTTCCTTAAAAAACTAAAAATAGAATTACCATACGATCCAGCAATCTCACTACTGGGCATATACCCAGAGAAAACCATAATTCAAAAAGACACATGCACCCCACTGTTCATTGCAGCACTATTTACAATAGTCAGGTCATGGAAGCAACCTAGATGCCCATCGACAGACGAATGGATAAAGAAGTTGTGGTACATATATACAATGGAATATTACTCAGCCATAAGAAGGAACTAAACTGAGTCATTTGTTGAGACGTGGATGAATCTAGAGACCGTCATACAGAGTGAAGTCAGTCAGAAAGAGAAAAACAAATATCGTATATTAATGCATGTATGTGGAACCTAGAAAAATGGTACAGATGAACCGGTTTGCAGGGCAGAAGTTGAGACACAGATGTAGAGAACAAACGTATGGACACCAAGGAGGGAAACCCATGGTGGGGTGGGGATGGTGGTGTGCTGAATTGGGTGATTGGGATTGACATGTATACACTGGTGTGTGTAAACTTGATGACTAATAAGAACCTGCAGTATAAACAAACAAACGAACAAAAAAAAACAACTAATACTAAACTTTCTTTGGGTTATTTGTATGGAAATATGTTAATATAAATGTTTCAGACATGAAATTTCTAAAAATTTTATATGTTCTGGTATAATGTTATAAGTCATAATTCTAGTTATTACTTTAAAATGTATATCTCAGAAATACCTAAATTTCCTAGTCAACTGCATTATTATGAACTTTCATCAATCTTTAACCGTGGTCATTTTTAAGTCTTTCGTCATTTACAGGCAGTTCTGGGTGTACTCTGATGCTTTCGCAAAAATGTTCCTATAAAAGGGTTTCATCTTCAAGGAATTCACGGAAACGACTCTGACAAGTACAGCTTTCTGGTAACTGACTATACCGCTGAACTGAATGAATAAGCGTTTTCAGAACTCTAATGGAAAACTGATGAATTCATAAAAGTGCTAACAAAA
This sequence comes from Neophocaena asiaeorientalis asiaeorientalis, assembly GCF_003031525.2. Classification (NCBI taxonomy): domain Eukaryota; kingdom Metazoa; phylum Chordata; class Mammalia; order Artiodactyla; family Phocoenidae; genus Neophocaena; species Neophocaena asiaeorientalis. The sequence goes on along the minus strand of NW_020174268.1, from coordinate 3,774,837 downwards.
GATCAAGATGTAAAAAAAAATTAATTACATGGGACTGAGTGAACTGATGAGAATCATTATAATTTTTGTGACTTTCTGTTTGAATAAAAAAAAAATCCCACAAGGACTCAGAGGCAAAAAATATACAAATCAATTTTCACTGCAAGTAAAGGAGCTGTTACAGTGGAGGATTCCTGGACTGAATGTCAATATTATGACATAGTACGAGTGTGTTTCGTGTTTGGTAATTGCAATCATTGTTGCTTTTGTTGTGGTCATCCAAAAAAAAAATTTATTCTTACAGTTGTCTCGTCTGTTGTTCAGCAACATTATCTGACACAGATAGGATTTAGAGAGAATAATCTTAGAAAATCAGTATGGTTGAAATCCTCAAGAAAAAGAATCCTGTGGGTCAATCCAAAAGAAAATCTTGATGGAATGTTTTTATCTTATGTAGAAAAACAACTTTGGAAAGAAAATAAAAGATTTTGCCAAAAAAATAAATAGAACCATACAGTATAAAAAAAAAAAGAAAAGAAAACAAAGGGCACAACGAGGGTCCGATTAAAACTTTAGTTTTGCCAGCACTTTAGTATTGATGTAGAGAAGTTGCCTTACCCATTCTTGTACCTCATTTCATATCATTAGAGTTAGATCCAGTGAGTTAATATTAAAGTTAACTCATTCCTGCATGAGAAGTAGAGCTTCTGAAATGTATAGTGTTATCTAGCAAAGCATCATATTAAGAGATAATTCTAGTTTTAATAAGTTCCAGTTGTCTGAAAATTTGTGGTTTCATACACTTTGAAGAGCATTAAAGGGCAATGGACCATATTTCAACAAAACTTTAGTTTTCTGATAAGAGTCTGTTTACAAATGACTGGAGATTCTCTAGAACTATTTGAATAGACTTTTAATACATTAAGGGGGTGATCCTCAATCTGAAGTCTGCAGAAGCCAAATAGTTATTATATATTTATCAATGACACCGTGTAGCTTAAATTCATTTTGTCTGAGCTGCAAGTACACCAACTAAGTGTGGGAAAGGCGGTTAAACCAATCAGAAGTTCTTGTTGGCAGATGTAAATATCTTTGATGAACTGAAAATAGGAATATAATTTATTCCTTAATAAATGAACATTTTTCATGAGGTCTATGCAAGAAGATGATAAAAAGGAAACCTAATGGTTGAAAATAATTAAGATGAACTTAAATGATAAAACTGTAGAATCTACTGAATCTCTTTAAAAACAAGACAACCAACTATTCATCTGAAATGGTTCCGTTCTGTATAAAGATGGAAGGACTTGATTACTTAACTTCTGAGATTCCTTTTACTTGTGACGTTCTGATTTTGGTTCAGGCAAATACAAGTGATAATTTGCTGTTTTAAGTGTCTGTCTGAGGTTGAGTACTAAGGGTTTCAGTAAGATTCCCATCTCTTTTTCATATTATTATCCATGTCTACTTTGTGCCTGGAGAGGCTTTGACCCAGCCTTGAGACGTCCGTCCTTTTTCATTGCAGGAGAAGGATGACATCCAGAGGGCAGAATGCATGTTGCAGCAGGCGGAGAGGCTGGGCTGCCGGCAGTTTGTCACAGCTACAGATGTTGTCCGAGGGAACCCCAAGTTGAACTTGGCTTTTATTGCCAACCTCTTTAACAGATACCCTGCCCTGCACAAACCAGAGAACCAGGACATCGACTGGGGGGCCCTTGAAGGTAACTGGAAATTGGTTGCTTAAATGTTCGGAAAAGCAGTCACAATTCTAATTCAAGGGCAATTCAAAATCACCTCCTAAGCAAACATAAGCCCCTCACGTGGAAGATTTGCAAACAGGTCATCAATTCTCTGGTACATAACAAAGAGAATAAATAGATGAATCAAGTCAGTTACAGACAAACAGGAATAATCAAATACCATTATATCACATCCATTATACATAGGCTTCATCCATTATCAGAATTAAATGTTTTAGGGAAGACAATGCATTTAATTATCAGATGAAATAAATCCTGAGTTCCCAAAACCTAATTTATGTACTTAATGGACTGAGTGTTAGTTCCTAGAGGCAAGAAATTGCAGCCACTCATCATTTAAAAATGATATTTAACTTATGTTAAGAGATGCTTACTGAGATTTTTGTTTTGCTTCTTTGATTTGGATAATGGGGGCCACAAAATAATACTTTGAGGCAGAATCCATGACCGTTACATTTAGGAGGTTAAAGCCCTAAGACTGGACAAAAAAATCACACAGCTTTAGTCAAGTTCTAATAGGTGATAGTGCCAGAGATGTTTTTCTTTTTTTCGTCATGAATTGTCCTGATATTGAGACAGAAAATCAATACAAAAGTAATAATAAATGAATGTCACCAAAGAAAGAAAATTCAGATTTAAAGAATTGGTTGATCCTTTTCTGCAGCGCTTTACTCTAGCTGGAAGTGCAAAATCAATCTGTGTTCCAACGCTGCTGCATTTGTATGATTTGATAAACAGTGGTCAGGGGTCTGTGCATTCTGTTGACTACCAAATATGTACGTCAAGCCCTCTAATCACCCGTTTCTAGCTGCCTCTAGATCATCCAGATCTGGGTCCATCACTATCGCTTGAAATTCAGCATATACAAGACAGAATTGATCATTTCCCCTTCCCGCATTGCCTCTCTACCCCCTGCCCCCATTCCATCTACTCTCCTTTAGAAATTCTCCATTTCCATTAATCATACCATTTTTTTTCTTCAGTGACCAAAACTCTGGGTTCCACTTTGATATCTTCCTCTCCTTCATGCCAAAATCTCTTGAATCAACAAATACTAATAATTCTTCCCACAGAATGACCTTTAGATTGTTATTTTTCCTTTCGGCTCTTCCGGACTCTTATTAAGTCATACACCAACTATTTCACTAGGTCTCAGGGGCCTACTCCTCCATCCGTCAAGCACTGGATGTGCCCACGTGCTGGTGTCAAACACTACCCCCTCCGTGTGTTTAATTTAAATGCATATTGCCTTTCAGTAATTCTAAACACTGCTGCCGAGCACATCACAGCGCAGCTTTCGTTATATCTCCGCCTTGCTCAAGAATTTATCATAGTAATAAAAAAAAGAACCCATAATGACTGTCATTGTCTAATATATCAACCAAAATCTGCTACCTGGCATCCGAAGATCCCTGATTCTGGTTCTAGCCACTAGACAGCCTTGTCTCTGTGGCCTATACAACACAGATCCCTGAAAAATCAGTTCCTAATGGTTTTAAGACAGACCTTGCCTATCGCTCCCTTTGTGTTCATATTTACACAATCTCCTACTTCCACTCCTTACTTATCCCCCCAGATCCTCTCCTCTTTCCTCTTTAGTATCCAGATTTTACTAACCCTCTAAGGTAAAGCTCAGATTGCACTCCCTCCAAATTTAGCCCATAAAATTCTCTCCTTTATCTCAACTCAAATATAAATATCTACCTCATATTTTAGCCCTCTAGCTTGCATGATCCCTCTTTGATGCCTAAAATACTTGTTTTTCCAGAAAGAATGTAAGCCTTTGAGGGACAGCCCTGAAGAGTTTCCCCACACAGGATCTTGCGCACCACTAATAGATGCTCTAGAGATACTCATTGAATTGAAATGGAAAAAAAAATTAACACAGAATAGCAATCCAAATCCATTAGGTTTTTTTTTTCTACTTTCAGTGTTTATTACAGCTTCTTTAGTTAAACTTTGATCATAAAAAAAGGCATATTTTCTAGGTACGTGAAAGATAACTGGTCTTCATTCATTTAGGTGAGACAAGAGAAGAGCGGACATTTAGGAACTGGATGAACTCCTTGGGTGTAAGCCCTCGAGTCAATCATTTGTACAGGTAAGAATATTGGGAGACTCTTCCTTAATATGAGGTACCAAGACCTGGAAAGATCCCCAAGATTTCAAATACCACTGTGGTGTGCAATTCTCTTTACAAAGTGTGTGCACCTCGGGGAGAAGGGGGGAAATGCCACATTGAGCAGCAGATGTTAAGAAACTCGCTTCCATACACCAACCTTGCTGTGTATTTAGTACAAAAATCATAACCCAGCAGCAAAAGGACAAATGGAATCCCTGTTGTAAACCCAAGATCTGCTCAGAAGCAGGCCAAACAGTAAATGTTCAGTTTGTGGCTGTATCTCCTATGCCGTTTGTTAGAGCCGTATTTCTTTTTCTGGAGGCTGCGTGTTTCTGCTGAAGGGGCAAAGGTGGTCACACCTGGGGGAGACCCCAGTAAATTCCCTCCCTTTCTCTGAGTCGAGGTTTCTTCACCTCTAAAGATGGAGCTACTGATGCCACTGTTGCCAAGTTGCTGGGAATGTTCCTTGAGCTAATATAGAAGGAATTGCCTGGCCCGCTGCAGGAGCTTCATAAATGCTGAGTATCTGAGAATTCTTTTGTGTTTGTTTTTGTTCAGTGACTTATCAGATGCCCTGGTCATCTTCCAGCTCTATGAAAAGATTAAAGTCCCTGTTGATTGGAACAGAGTAAACAAACCACCATACCCCAAACTGGGGGGCAATATGAAGAAGGTAAACAATGACTCTTTTTTTTTTTTTTTTTTGGTTGCGTTGGGTCTTCGTTGCCGCATGCGGGCTTTCTCTAGTTGCATCGAGTAGGGGCTACTCTTCATGGCGTTGTGCAGGCTTCTCATTGCAGTGGTTTCTCTTGTTGCGGAGCTCGGGCTTTAGGTGCACGGGCTTCAGTAGTTGTGGCACATGGGCTCAGTAGTTGTGGCTCGCGGGCTTTAGAGCACAGGCTCAGTAGTTGTGGCACACGGGCTTAGTTGCTCCACGGCGTGTGGCATCTTCCCAGACCAGGGCTCAAACCCGTGTCCTCTGCATTGGCAGGTGGATTCTTAACCACTGCGCCACCAGGGAAATCCCAAACAATGACTCTTCTGATGTTCTGTTAGGCAGGTGAAGTCATAAGCCTGCAAGAGTACCTTGTGAATACTTTATCAGGAGGCCAAACTTAGATAACTGTTTATCCATGGATTAAATTAGAGTACTGCAATCAGAAACCTGAATGGTTTTATTAAAGTGAGTTCATTATTTCAGTTGATTACTTATTTATAATTCCATGTTGGATGTCTTTAAACTTTATGATGTAAAAATTCTAATTGAGATAATTCGAGCAAGCAGAGCTGCAGGGTTGCTTTTGCCCCAGCAAGATCATCATTCTAATTTTCTAAAGAATCGAAGCCTTGTAGTAACAGTTTGACTTGTACAAATAGTATGTCTAGTGTCAACGTAATGGGAACACATTGTTTTGTAAAAGCAGCCACGGGGTTGGCACGAACATTTCCCACCATTTCTCGTGCCTGTGACCCAATGATGCATGAGTCACAGCCACAGGAATACCTGTCCCACATGTCGGTCTACCGTGTGCGTGTAGGATGGAGAATTCAGATGTTCTGTGTCAATCTCTATGAGTTCAGCTATTTTAGGAACATTATAGACAGGTCACTTAGTATGGCTGTCTAGTTCTGTAGTGTGATATAGCCATGAAAATGTTCATCATCATCATTCATTTTGGTTTTGCACTTAAAGTACACTATGAATATGTTTTTGGTGGGAGTGAGGGGTTCGATTTAAGGAAAGACAGAAAATCATTTGACTAACTTAGAATCCTGGAATTGCAGAACCAGGCGAGGCTTGAGAGATCAATCAATCTCACCTTATTGTTTCATTTCGTGTCTTTATTATCTTATTTTCTCGGGTATTTATCATCATCGAGATGCTGACGTTAGATTGTTTCCCTTCCCGCTCATTAACAGCTTGAGAACTGTAACTATGCAGTGGAACTGGGGAAGAATCAAGCGAAATTTTCCCTGGTGGGCATTGGGGGACAAGATCTCAATGAAGGAAACCGCACTCTGACATTGGCCTTGGTTTGGCAGTTAATGAGAAGGTAAATGCAACCCGGGGGAATGACATTTTATTGAATGTATTCTTCATCTAGAAAAATACTTGCAAATTTCAGAGTTGTGATTTAATTTGATAAAACTATATTTTAAGCTAAACTTAAAACCAAAGGAATGTTGGCAGAGCAGTCCTGCTTTATTTTTTTCTTCCGTTTAGTTCTGACAGTTCTGTTTCAGGTACTTTGAAACTCTGTTATTAGGTTCGTCAGTGTTTTAGATTGTTATGTTCTCTTAATGAATCACCCTTTTCCATTATGGAGTGACCCTGTTTATGCCTGGTAATATTCTTTTCTCTAAAACCTATTTTTCCTGATATTAATACAGCCAGTCCTGCTTCTTCTTGATTAGTTTAGCGTGGCACATCTTTTTTCCATCCTTTAACTTTTAACTGATTTGTGTAAATACAGTCACTTATCTTTTAAAGGGGCTTTCAGAATAAGGGGGGAAATATGCTATATTTCCCTACATATCTGTCATTTCAGGTTCTCTTCTTCCCATGGTGTAGATCCAGATTTCAATCTCATATCATTTGCCTTCTACTTGAAATATTTCTAGCAGTGTGCATCTGTTGGCGAGGAATTATTTCAGCTTCTGTCTGTCTGAGAAAATCTTTATTATATTTTCATTTTTGAAAGGTATTTTATCTGAGTGTACAATTCTAGGTTGATAGTTTTTTCTTTCACTATTTTGAAGATGTGTTCACTCTCTTCTAGCTTGCATCATTTCCAATGATAAATCTGTTGTCATTCCTGTCTTTGTTCCTCTGTATGTAATATGTCTTTTTTCCTCTGGCTTCTTTTAAGATTTTCTCTTTATCACTCATTTTAAGTAATTTGGTTATGATGGGCTGTGGTGTTTCTTGTGCTTGAGGTTTCTTGAGCTTCTTGAATCTGTGGGCTTACAGTTTTCACCAAATTTGGAAAAATCTTGGCCTCTATTTCTTCAAATATGACTCCTGTACCCACCCTCTAGTTTTTTGGGAACTCCAGGTACACATTTATTTGGTCATCTGAAGTTGTCCCAAAATTCACTGATGCTCAAATCATCTTTTTCCTTTATATTTCATTTTTTCCTCTCTCTCTTTCATTTGGGATCATTTCTATTGCCTTGTCTTAAATTCACCACCCCCTTCTTCTACAATGTCTACCATTAATTCCATTTGGTGTATACTTTTTTTATCTCCGACGTAATAGTTTTCGTGTATAGAAATTTGATGTGGGTCTTTTTGACATCTCCTCTACGTCTTTCCTTAACACGCTTGAACATATAGAATATAATTGTAATAGCTGTTATTTCTGGGTCTGTTTCTATTAACTGATTTTTGTCTTCATTATGGGTCATACTTTTCTGCTTCTCTGCATGCCTACTGATTTTTCATAGTATGTGAGGCACTGTGAATTTTACCTTGCTGTGTGCTAGATATTTCTGTATTCCTTTAAATATTCTTGAATTTTGTCCTGGGATGCAGTTAAGTTACTTAAGCACAATTTGATCCTTTGGGGGCTTACTTAAAATCTTAATTAATCTCGAGCTAATTTTGTCTCTCAATACTGAGATAATCTCTTCTGAGTACTTTACTTGATGCTCCATATATCATGAGATTTTTCCACTCTGCCTGGTAGGGACCAAATTTATGCCAGCCCCTGTGTGAACTCCAAGGATTGTTCTGCCCATTCATTTCTGAAAGTTCTTTTCCCAGCCTCTGGTAATTTCCTCACATGAATGCTCCAAGTAGCACTCAACTGAACCCTTGAGGCAAACCCTCTGAAGATCTCGGGAGCTTTCTTTCTAGACGACTGTCCTCTCCAGGCAGCTCTCTTCTCTCTGCTATTCTGCCCCACACATTCTAGCGCCCTGGCTTCCTTGAGTTCTCAACCCTGTCCGCCTGGCTCAGGGTCACTGTCATGCTCTGTTTGAGTTCTCTCTCCCTGCACTGCAGCCTGGAAACTCTCCATGCAATAATCTGGGACAATCTTAGGGTTTACCACATTTGTTTCCCTTCTCTCGGGGACCACTGCTTTCTGCTTCCTGTTGGCCAGTGTCTGAACAACATCGTTTCATAGTTTTTCATTGTGCTTTATGTGTTTAAGGCAGAAAGGTAAACTGGTCCCTGTTATTCCATCATGACCAAAAGCAGAATTTCCTGCTACTTCCTTAACAGAGAACTTCAGATACCTTTTAGAGTCAAACATAAAATCGATTAATGTGAGAGCTATGTGGCCATATTATTTAAGCAATAGTAGAATATAATAAGATATACAAATAGAAAATAAATGGTGAGAAAAGTAAACAATTTTGGGTACAAAAGCACGAGCCTGGGAAGAATTCTAGACAGCAAATCTGTAAGCATGAACAGGTTTACTTTTCCATGCTTTGCTCTTTCCCCCTTTACTGATAGCTCTGACCAGGCAGAAGTCTTCCGCTCCTTAATTAGAACCTATGTGAGTGTGACTTAATTCACTTTTCTACCTGGAAGGAAGCCCGAGAAACCATATGTCACATTACATTATGTCTAACAAGGTAACAGCAGAGACGAGGGTTTGTCCCTGAGCACTGCCGCTTTACTCCCAGGCCACTGTCTGCAGATCCTAATATTTATAATGGTCCTTGGAGTAATCATGTCAGTGTCTCCAGGTGATGTAGGGTGATCAGAAATGATCGTAATCAATTTAACTACCTGATTTACATTTGCTTTATCAAGTATGATGCCCCGTTACTCTTTTCTCAACTGGGATCTGTTTAATGATTGAAGGCAGATGTCATAAGGCTTCTCTGGCACAGAAAACTCCAGAGCTAAAGAAACTTCAGCCTCTATTTCACTGCATGTATCTAGAACATCACTGAAAGTTCCTAAGTGCTGTTCTCACCGGTGTATTTGTAGAAACGATTTCTGAACTACTCTCTATTTTCTTTCACATGTGTTTTTAATTCTTAACAGACTGGCTTTTGGTACTGATTGCTTTAAAAACCAAAGCAAAAGTCTTTTTAGTTGCAACAGTTAAATTGACTCATGGGTTTGAAGATGAAATTATCTTTGATATTTTCTATTTTAGTGACTTTAAAAGAAAAATCAGGGGGGCTTCCCTGGTGGCGCAGTGGTTGAGAGTCTGCCTGTGGATGCAGGGGAGGCGGGTTCGTGTCCCGGTCCGGGAAGATCCCACACGCCGCGGAGCGGCTGGGCCCGTGAGCCATGGCCGCTGAGCCTGCGCGTCCGGAGCCTGTGCTCCGCAACGGGAGAGGCCACAACAGTGAGAGGCCCGCGTACCG
>NW_020174268.1:3734257-3764972 GCF_003031525.2 Neophocaena asiaeorientalis asiaeorientalis | reverse complement strand
AAAAAAAAAAGAACACACAAAAAAAAAAAAAAAAAAAAAAAAAAAATGAAAAGAAAACTCAGGCCAACTCTATTCTATTTTGAATTTCATAATATCTGAAAATCACTTTGTAATATGATCTTCGTTCTGGAAGTTTTATAAAAATGTGACCCAACATCATAGTTTAAGGCTAGTATATATATGGTAAGGGCTAGTATGCTGCTGTGTCTCTACCTGGTAAATAAGTCATATTTCTCATGTGTCTTTACTATATAAGAATTGTGCCTATAAGAAAATGGACAGAGAAATACATTACTGTGAAAGGTGATGAAATGACTGATAATGATGTAAATGCCACCAGAAGGATATTTTTTTTTCTCTGTATGCCACACATGAACAGATCTAATAAATTTAGAGCCAGTTCTAGCTGGAATTTGTTTCATTGGGTTTCACAGATGTGCTAATTTGGTCATTTATCTGGACAATAAATGGCATGTCATTTTTCCCTCTAAAAACAAATGAAAGCTTAAGCCTCCCTTTCCCCTTCAGTAGCCTGGAAGTCGTTCTCAGATTGGAAAGGTGGCAAATTGCACGCACGTGTCTAAGTTTGGAGACAAAAGCCTGAGGCAAGCAGGCTGCCAGCAGACAGACACAATAGTTAGACTCCAACAGATGAATCAAGAGGCTGAGGCAGGCCAAGGAGGAAATTCTCCCCAGATCAAACAGGCTGTGGATGGTGAATTGGGGATAGGTCCCTGAAAAACAAAACACTGAGGTATGTCCCTCTGGGTCACATGTTAAATAAATAACACAAGTGTCTGATGGCAGGAAATCACACAAGTCATGATCACAGCTTCTCCAGCCCCGCACCCCACCCATCGTCTGCTGCTGGATGAGGCCCTGGCTTAAGCTGGAGCTCACGGGGCCATTTCATTTTGACAGAGGGCTTCTCGGCACCGCGTGGTGTGCAAACACCAGAGATACTGGGATCTTGTCTGCAGGGTTCCATTTAATAATAGCACAGTCCCCCCAAAACATGTTTCATGATAAGGAATGATTATCTCCCAAGGAAAATCCTAGGAAGACACAAGCCAAATTGATTTTTGTTTTCAATTTTGAATCTACATTTGGTGCTTCATGGACTTTCTAGACCAGAGTCTCCAACCTAAATTTTTACCTTTCTTCCCTTTGTTTTTCTGATGTCCTTACAAGCAGGTGTCTGATTCCTTTTAAACCTCCACATCTCCCTGGAGGTGGCAGAAGGACAACTTGTGCTCCCTAGTACTGTGTACCACCATGAGGGACTATTCTCAGACCGCTGGATGCAGTCAGCTGCCTCCAGGATGTTCTGTGTCTAAGTTTCCCTGTCCCTTTGTGGCCTTTTATATTTGCATGAATAGACTTTTGTATAAAGGTGAGCTTCTCGTCTGCACCATTTTCTTCCCTCACTCAAGGAGTAGCTTGAAAGCACTGCTCCTGTCCACTGGAGAGAGTCAACAAAGCAGCCTGGGCCTCCTGGCAAAGGGAAGTGAGAGTTTGGTCCTGAGATGAGTGAGGCTGCTGGAAGATTAAACCTAGTCTGTTTCTCAGGTTATTTATGGACGTGACCTGATGAAACAAACGCTAACCCACCATCTCTTAATGAGCGGACTAGGCAGAAATTCTTACATGGTATAGTAAATGCTGGTAACTTAATGCACATGCTGTTAGGAAACAAGCCGGTTATGACATAAATGATATGATCAAACCTCAGGCCTTTTTCCAAACTAGTAATATTTTGAAAATCTAACTGGAACTTATCCCATTTGTACTCATTATTCCTTAGCACTTTGGTCCCATCTCTGGGCCCAGACTAAGCATTTCCCATCTTGACTTTCTCCTTGCTTTTCCTGGGAGAAAATCATTCTGTTCGTTTCATCTACTACTCTACTCTTTCATTTGCTAGATGCCCGGTATGTACTGGGCACTCTGCTAACCCGTGAAAGCTCTGAGATGAATATGGTCTATGGACTCTGTCCAAGGGCACAAGGTAGGCAGAGAGACATGCACATCAACTCCATGAAAAGCTCTGGGAAACAGGTTGGAAGCAAGTGTAGCAATAATGATTAATATACTGCATGGGTCAGAAAAATGATGCTTGAACTGGGACTTGTTCTCAGGATTAGAAATTCACTAGAGAGGAAGGACATCCAAGGCAGAGCACGCATCTGAGTCATGGAAGCAGGAGGCAGGAGGATGCATGGTGCGGTCGGTGAGCTGCTGATCGTCCTGTGCAGCTGGGAGAGCGTGAGTGTGTGTGACCATAAAGCCTCGAAGAAGGAGGGGAAGGAGGAAATGAGAGAGGCACTGACAAGGGACACTCAGGTCAAATTGCAAAAGGACTCGTGTGCCATTCTAAGGAATTTGATCTGTGTTCTTTGGGCCTCGGAGAGTCACTTTAAATGACATGACCGGAACAGTAGTTTAGAAAAGGCAGAATGAAGAGGAGCCAGCTGATGTGAGGGAGTCTGGGGAGGTGTCATTGAGAGGACTTGGATGCCGGATTGGTCCACACGATTTTACTGTTTTGATAAAGAAAAGTTGCAGAAACCCTCTTCCTCCCCATCGACAATGATAGGAAAGTGCTTTCACCTGAAGGAAGCAGGGCATTGCTCCTGTTTCCAAGATTACACTCGGAAACCATTGTGGAAGAACTGTGTTTAGTGCAGAAGCCGTAACTGGAGGAAGATATCCGATGGATTATGTAATGAGCAAAACCCTGGGCACCCAAGTGGAGGGTGACCTCATTTAGGGAGGCCCTCAAGACAGGACTCAATGGCACAATACTTGAGTTTCATTTTGGACAACACACACTGAAATTCTAGTCTTTCGTGGGTAATTTGACTCTCCCCCCTTACAAGACTGAACCATGAGGCCAGCAGACCTGCCCACCTGCCCTACTGCTTGGCTCTCTCCCTCTGTTTACTCTTTGAGAGAGATTAGCTTGGGGAATGGTGAGTCTTCTCTGCTCTATGGAATTTTTTTTTTTTTTTTTTTTGCGGTACGCGGGCCTCTCACTGCTGTGGCCTCTCCCGTTGCGGAGCACAGGCTCCGGACGCACAGGCTCAGCGGCCATGGCTCACGGGCCCAGCCGCTCCGCAGCATATGGGATCTTCCCGGACCGGGGCACGAACCCGTGTCCCCTGCATCCACAGGCGGACTCTCAACCACTGCGCCACCAGGGAAGCCCTGCTCCATGGAATTTTAAGAGCTTGAAGCATCTTCTTAATGTTTCCCCTGCAAAACCCACTTCTCATAACAGTATGTATCTAAGGCAATTCTTACCCTCAAACTAGAGACTAACTAGAGATTACTGTGTATTCCCAATATTTCTACTTCTGTGATACACAGAGGAAACTCTTTTATATTTTTTCTTTATTATGTTGGCTGCCTGGGCTGATTTACAATGTTGTGTTAATTACTGCTGTACAGCAAAGTGACTCTGTTATAAATATATATACGTTCTTTTTCATATTCTTTTCCATTATGGTTTATCACAGGATATTGACTATGGTTCCCTGTGCTATACAGTAGGATCTTGTTGTTTATCCATTCTATTATAATAGTTTGCATCTCCTAACCCCAAACTCCCAATCCATCCCTCGGCCACCCTCTAACCCCTTTGGCAACCACAAGTCTGTTCTCTATGTCTGAGAGTCTGTTTCTGTTTCATAGATACATTCATTTGTGTCATATTTTAGTTTCCACATATAAGTGATATCATATGATATTTGTCTTTCTCTGTCTGACTTACTTCACTTGGTATGATAATCTCTAAGTCCATCCATGTCGCTGCAAATGGCATTATTTCATTCTTTTTATGGCTGAGTAATATTCCATTGTATATATGCCACATCTTCTTTATCCATTCATCTGTCGATGGACATTTAGGTTGTTTCCATGTCTTGACTAATGTGAATAGTGCTGCTATGAACATTGGGGTACATGTAGCTTTTTGAACTATAGTTTTTTCCGGATGTAAGTGCTTGGGCTTTTCTAACGTTGAATTGTTCCTTGATTTTCATAGTTCCTTTAAGAAAAGCATCACTGGTTCAAATCCTTTATTTCATTTTCCTTTCCCTGCTTCTCTTCTGCTTTCTCTCTGTACAATGACAGTGGTATTCGCTCTGCATCTGACTCTTAAGTATAAAGTTCTATTTTGTTATTCTAAAAGGAACTAATGTCATTACACATTCTTTTTTCCTCAGATGTAATGGTGTTCAGGCCATCTTCTGTGACAGGAAAAAGGAAACTTTTCTATGCTGGCGACTCTCTGTGAATAGTGAATTCTTTTTTAAAACATTTTTATTGGAGTATAGTTGATTTAAAATGTTGTCTTACTTTCTGCTGTACAGCAAAGTGAATCACTTATACACATACATACATCCACTCTTTTTTAGATTATTTTCCCATATAGGTCATTACAGAGTATTGATAAAGTTCTCTGTGCTGTACAGTAGTGAATTATTTAGCAACTTTTCTCCAGAAATCATTCTTGATTTTGTTCAGGTACACACTGAATATTCTTGAAGAACTTGGAGGTGGGCAGAAGGTCAACGATGACACTATTGTCAACTGGGTGAATGAAACATTGAAGGAAGCGGAGAAAAGTTCATCCATCTCTAGTTTCAAGGTAACGTGCGTGTCTCCTGCTCGCGGCCACATGAGCATATGCTTATCTTTATTGCTTCCACTCTGTTTTCAAGAGTGACCTTCAGTGTGAGGTCTTTGAGGCTCCCCCTCCCGTTTTGATTTTGCTTGAATGACCCATTATTGTTTTTTTTTTAAATTAATTTACTTATTTTTGCTGTGTTGGGTCTTCTTTTATGTGCGTGGGCTTTCTCCTAATTGCGGCAAGTGGGGGCCACTCCTCATCGTGGTGCGCGGGCCTCTCACTATTGAGGCCTCTCTTGTTGCGGAGCACCGGTTCCAGACGCCCAGGCCCAGTAATTCTGGCTCACGGGGCTAGTTGCTCCGCAGCATGTGGGATCTTCCCAGACCAGGGCTCGAACCCGTGTCCCCTGCATTGGCAGGCAGATTCTCAACCACTGCGCCACCAGGGAAGCCTCCATTATTGTTTTGACGTTCATAGGCCATTTCATTGACAGATTTCTTGTCGTTTTCTCCCATAATAATTAATTTTAAAAACCCGATCATTTTTTACACGGGATTTTAGATGTTGTTCTTCCAAAGTAATGTAAAATATAATGTTTTTTAAATGTGCATAGCTCCATGGTTCAGATTGTTAACATAATGAGGGTGAAATGTAAAATGCTAAGAGATCTCCCATGGGATGTCTTTTTTTTTGAGAAAAAAGCAGTTGTTTACTTGTATCCAAATCCCATTTTTATTAATAATAGCATGACATTTTATTACATTTCTTCACTCATGTTTTATACATTAGCTGGATCCTTCCTCAAGGGCCCTGTGCACTTGATCGACAGTATAATGTCTGCGTCATATCTTAACTACATTTTCCTGGCTTAAAGGTCAGGATGGCTGAGAGGGACCCCCTTCAGAGTTATATTAACAGGGCGGGTGAGGCAGTTCATCATGCTATCAATCCTCTCCCTCAAAATCAAGAGAAAAAAATGAAAATCTCTCCCCTCCCAGAAAGGGCAGAAGGTATATCTGTAGGCTGGGCTCTACCAGGAGTGCCCAGTCCCTGTGAGCTCAACACAGGAAGCGGCCAGCTCTGTCCTCCCTCTGCTTACCATCCGTTTGGTCTGGAGGTCGAAGTGGAGGCTGGTGACAGATGTGAGCAAGTCCTTCCAGAAGATTTGGAAAGGCGGTGGCGAACAGTACAGCAGAGCGGTGCTCCCACGATGGAGCGCGGTCTCAGTACTAGGGGCTCCTTGTTGGTGACAGGGGGGCTCCTCATTTCCTCTTCACAGACATGATGAAGACAGCTTCACCATTTTCCTGATGTTTTTCTCTTTTTGGCTGCTTTGGGCGGCATGCGGGATCTTAGTTCCCTGACCTGGGATCCCACCCGCGGCCCCTGCAGTGGGAGCGTGGAGTCTTAACCACTGAAGCACCAGGGAAGTCCCACCATTTTCCTGATTTTATAGTGAGGAAACTGGGGGCTCATTGAACTCCTGAGGTTACAGCTACAGGTGGTGTCCATCAGGGAGGGAAAGCACCTTTCACCTGCGAGGTGAGGTTATAGAGTGGAGGGTATCTATAGGTCACTTGACCATGGCTATGAAGTGAATAGCCCCGGGCATGCGTCTCTCTGTACAACAGCTGCCACCTTACCGGAATGCATCCCATTTCCTTACCCAGCAGCTTCCGGGGTGATCCTGTGGGGATTCACTCTTGGGAATGTTTGGCAATTTTTTGCTTCTTGTGATGCTCTGGGCTAATTTTCTCCTGTCTTCCCGCTGAGTCATTGCGGAATTGATTAGGTCAAAAGGACCACAAAAGGAAAATGTCAGATTAGCCCCACACTGCTTTTAAGTGAAACCCTTCAAAAACCGAGCACAGCGCACCCCGATTAACCATTGCAGAAACAGTCCTGGGCCCTCCTCACCTATGAACACTGCCAGCTGCTGGCCATCTCGCTGCCTGTCAGCCCACCAAGACTGTAGGGAGGAAGTGGGAAAGAAGGTGAAACTCAAATCTCTGCGTTTTGTTTCCGTTGTGCTTCTTTACCAAAAAGTTCTATGGAGACAGAAGCTCAGGCTAATGGTGGAAATTAGATTACGATTATATGTATATTGATCTTAATTTTGTGGTAGTTCTTACATAACCCAGAAGTAAATAAAAATGGACCCGTTCTATCTTTTAAAATAGTATGCTACCTCTACAGAGGGCCAGTGCTGGAGACCTAGCATCTTGCAGGGGTCCTGTGTCTTGTTTCTTTGTTAGAATTGGTTCTGATTTGGACCCGCGAGGTATGAGGTGTTTGAACTTGACTATGCTCAGATGGTGACAGACAGTTGCCTCGGCATGTCTGTACTCACAGGTGCAGAGTTTTGTGCATTTACACCTTAAAAGCATTCACAGGGAGTTCCTTGGTGGCGCAGTGGTTAAGAATCCGCCTGCCAACACAGGGGACACAGGTTCGATCCCTGGTCTGGGAAGTTCCCACATGCCGCGGAGCAGCTAAGCCCGTGAGCCACAACTACTGAGCCTGCGCTCTAGAGCCCGTGAGCCACAACTACTGAGCCCGTGAGCCACAACTACTGAGCCTGCGTGCCTGGAGCCTGTGCTCCGCAACAAGAGAAGCCACCACAACGAGAAGCCAGCGCACCACAACGAAGGGTAGCCCCCGCTCGCTGCAACTAGAGAAAGCCCGCGCAACAGCAATGAAGACCCAACGCCACCAAAAAAATAAATAAATAATGTTCCTTTTTAAAAAAAATCAGGTAGAACCTTTAAAAAAAAAAAGCATTCACAGCTTTGCGTGTGTCCATCAAACTGTTTACAGACGCCAAAGAAAGAGCCCAAGATTTTAAGTCAGAATACCTGGGTTCAGATCCCAGCCCCACCACTTATTAGCAAGCCACTTAACCTCAGAAACTCCCTTTGCTTGCTATAAATTAAGATTAGATGCCTCCATCCAAGGCTTGTGGCAATAAGTGAGATAACCTATAAAAAGTGCTGAGCAAACTGTGAGATACCAATGGATATTAGTTGCAGTCATTGCATTTGATCACATAATTGCTGTCACTGTCTACCTGGACCTATGGACCCTTTTCTTTCCCTAAGGTCCCCAGGAAAGGAGCATTCACTGAATCTCATCCAACTGAGCCCGCATCACTCTCCCTGCCTGTCACCTCTGGGATGTCCCCTGAAAATGAATCGGGGTTCCTCTTAATGTCTTTAGTCTCTCTTTTCTGATGGTTTCTTTTTCAAATCATCCCTTCCTCTACTAATAACCAGTACTTGAATGAAACATACTATATATCAACCTCTCTGCTTTTCTCTAGTTGCTCTAACTTCCTTCCATTCACTATTTGGGACTGACTCCCTGCCTGTTGGCAGACAATGGATTTCCTCCACTTAGTGAACCACCAGGAGGCTACTAGTGACGCCCCTACAGAAATGACCACTGGTTTGAAACACCATGTGCGACACTGTGGCATTTCCCACACCAGGATGTATATATTTGTATTTAAGAGGAAAGCACCACTCACTTTCCTTGAGCCAAATAGAAGTAACTTGGGAGCATATTGTTAAAACCCATGCTTTCTCTCTATGCAGGACCCAAAGATTAGTACAAGTCTGCCCGTCCTGGATCTCATTGATGCCATTCAACCAGGTTCCATTAACTATGACCTCCTGAAGACAGAAAACCTGAACGATGAAGAGAAACTCAACAATGCAAAGTACGTAAATAAACTTGGGGTCGGGGAGGAAAGGATGAGCCGGCATCTGGGGAGCTGTGAACTCCAGTGCCTGTGCCTTCGTGCAAACACTTCTAGGTTCACTGTTGATGCTTTTTCTTCTCATGACGTACTGTGTGCCATCATCATTATTTTCAATACTGGGCAATAGCAGTCTAAGGCTCCAGGTGTTAGAGGGAACGAGACAAAAACGATTGATAACAATTGAAACAATTGAAATTGAAAACAGTTGACTTCTGATTGATAAGCAAGCCTGTAATTTCATAAAACCAGTTTCCTAATCATAATCTATGGGAGGCTTCCTGAATAGAGTTTGTACACGGTGCGTGCAAATATAAACATTCTATTTGTGAATATCTGTGGATGTGCCTGGGCAGGGGTGGGGTTCAAGACCAGAGTCTTCACCAGCTTAAGAGCAACTGCCGTTTGCTATACTTGTAGAATGAGGGCCAGCAGAGTCCAAATTTGGTCTGTTGTCAGCTTTTATACATCAGGTTTTATTTACATAGTTTCTATAGCTCTTTCCCGGATACAATAGCAGAGTTGAAATAGTTGTGACAAAGCCCACAGAGTCTGAAATATTTGCTATCTGGTCTTTATGGAAAGCTTGCCTTCCTAGAGAGGTGCCTTTCTACCCTAGAGAGGTGCCTTTCTACCCTAGAGAGGCGCCTTTCTACCCTAGAGAGGTGCCTTTCTACCCTAGAGAGGCGCCTTTCTACCCTAGAGAGGTGCCTTTCTACCCTAGAGTGGTGCCTTTCTCAGAGCAGGCTGTATCATTTCCTAGGTCTGTCATAACAAAATACCACAAACGAGGTGACTTCAAACAACAGAAATTTCTTCTCTCACTGTTGTGGAGGCTAGAAGTCCAAGATCAAGGTGTCGGCAGGGTTGGTTCCTCCTGAGGGCTTGGATGGAGAATCTGTCCCACACCTCCCTCATCCTTGGGCTTATAGATGCACCGCTCCAGTCTCCAACCCTGTCTTCACGTGGCCTTCCCTGTGTCTCTGTGACTTCACGTAACTGTCTTCTCTGTGTGTGTGTGCGTCTGTGTCTCTTCTCCCTCTCTTTTATAAGGACATCAGTCATACTGGATTAGGGCACCAACCTACCCCAGCATGACCTCATCTGAACTAGCTATACCTTAAATAACACTTTTTCCAAATAACATCACCATCTGAGGTACCAGGGGTTAGGTCTTCTGCATACGTTTGAGGGGGGGCAGTATTCAACCCATAACACAAGTCCAGGGTTAACGAATGACTAGTGCCCAGCAGCCCTGCTATGTATCTAATCCCAGCAGCGCCCTTCTCTCTGTGCCCAGTTTGGGAAAGTGGGGACGTGCGTTCCTGATATGCTGATGTCTAGCACAATCTAATGGAGAGAAGAGAAATAATTCAACAGCAGTTACAGTAGAGTGTGAGGGATGGTACGGAAGGAGGACCCCGGGGTGCTGTGGAGGGGACAGGAAGCTCTACCAAATAACATCTAAGCTGGGACGGATTGAAAGGACAAGTAAGAAGGAGCTGGACAGGTGAAAGAGCTAGGAAGACTATTGCAGCAGAGGGAAGAACATGGATGAAGACGCAGAAGTTAAAAAAAAAAAAAAAAAAGACCTTGAACCTATAGATGTTCAAGAGGGATGTGATTAAGTTTAAGGAACTCACCCAAGGTTTTACAATTATCAAGTGGTTCAACTGAAATTCAGAGTCTGACTTGAGAGCCCGGGCTCCTAAGCACTGTCCTGTAAGGGCAAGATACAAAATTACTTAGAAAAATGGGTAAAAAGAATTATACAGAATCCTAAAGGCGGCTATGGTGGCAGGATTGTGCATGGTTTGTTTGGTGTCTGAAGCTCTATTTTCTAACTTTTTAATAATTTTTCCTCTATTTTATAATGGAAAAATTAATTTTATTTCATTAATAATTAATATAGAGGAAGTGATTGAGAGACGGACAAGGAGAAAAAATGGGGATGCTCTGGTCCCATGCTCTTAAATTAATTTGATCAATAAAGTAAGAGTAAAGTCATTTCAGGAGAGCAAAGGGAGTAATGGGGCTTTGGGTGGAATGGAGAATCTCTGGAGTAGCCACTGCAAGAAGTTACTAGATAATGAATGAGGAGAAGAAAAGAACTGCCAGGTAATAGTGTGGGCTCATTTGAAAATAGACTACAGCTAATAAAAATTACCTTCATGTAACTATAAACAGAGCAAAAATATTCTGCTACAGTTATGGTAATCTTATGCGAAAAATGTGTAATATAAAACTCTGGTTAGGGGCTTCCCTGGTGGCGCAGTGGTTGAGAGTCCGCCTGCCGATGCAGGGGACATGGGTTCGTGCCCCGGTCCGGGAAGATCCCACATGCCGCGGAGCGGCTGGGCCCGTGAGCCATGGCCGCTAAGCCTGGCGTCCGGAGCCTGTGCTCCGCAACGGGAGAGGCCACACAGTGAGAGGCCCGCGTACCGCAAAAAAACAAAAACAAAAACAATAAAACCTCTGGTTATTCTACTATTATAGTATCATAAATAAATACACATACATGTAGGCGAGGATTAGAATGGAACAAGGAAGAAAGGACTTGACGGGTAAGGTCGAGGTATTACAGGTGCATTTCCCCTTTTTTCTGCCTTGTAAAAATGTTTCTGTGGTTGAAATGGTGTCTGCAGACCTTCCCTAGCACACACTCTTGTTCAGTTCTATGACATTTTCTGCACTGTACAGCCCAAGCGAATAAGCATGCTGTAGGCACCAAAAGTGGTGCTAGTTAGGAAGCTCTCTAAGGACAAATCATAAATTTGGTCACTATCACGAGGCTGGACAGCAAGTTTGGCGGAGTCAGGAGCTTTGTCAGGCCAGCATTTGCCCTCGAGTCTCGGGAGGAACCCAGTGATTGGCTCCAGCCATACCAGGAATGAGCTCTGTCTAGCAGATAGTTTATAGTGCAGAGTAGAGAGTATATAGTATAGATTATACAGAATGACTATAACTATGATCCTCAGGGGTCCGCTTCATACTTGCTTAGGCTCCCCTCATTCCCCCTCTTTTCTCTTTTAGGTATGCCATCTCTATGGCCCGCAAAATTGGAGCACGAGTATATGCCCTTCCAGAAGACTTGGTGGAAGTGAACCCCAAGATGGTCATGACAGTGTTTGCTTGCCTCATGGGGAAAGGAATGAAGAGGGTATAAGGCCCAGCGGGCAGGACTGGAGGCGCACATGCGTTTCTGACTGCTCAGCACTGGGTGCTCCCAGGAAACACAGGGACAAGTCAAACCATTCCAAAGTTTTCAACTTGGTGACGTTATACAAGGTTCCAAAGAACATGTGTATCTGTTCAGCCAAGTAGCCTTCGTGTATTTAACAAAAAGTGCTTTATTCTTTGCAAGAGACCCAGTCTCTTACAAAATTTTTTTTTTATGATTGAATTGATTGCTTTGAAAATCTAGAGACAAAAAGAACTTATTTTCCAGGCACCCTTTCTGCTTTTGCCATTATAGTCAAGCATAGAAGCTGTACGTAGTGTTGTTAATTTTAACATAACCTTTCGAACCAGCTTAAATCGGCTGCTTTCTTGTTTAGGGTGAGAACCAGGTGGGGAGAATCATCAGACCAGCCCTAAAACCGGCTTCTGGAGGCCAGCGTTTGATCTGTTACGAGCCTCCTTCGTGTAGCCCTTCTGCGCTCTGTCTCCCTGTGACTTTGCAATCCACTCTCTCAGAACTCTGCCTTCTCTGTGGCCGACCTCTGCTGGCCATCCTCCTCTTGGGGCCATTTGGATCATCTGACAAATCAGTCAGGCTGTCGGGATCTCCAAGGGTCTCTGGTAACCTGAAGACCCAAGACTCATCATCAGAGCCTTTTCTCAGAACTAGGGTCCCAAATGTCATCAGATTTTATTTTTTCAGCTAATAGGAAGCCCTCTGTTTTTAACCCTACGCTTTGGGCTCTGACCAGATCTAACATCTTGAATACTGTGCCTTCAAATAGATTCTTACTTAACTCTTGGTGGAAGGCTCTATCCACGGAGGGTGTCATTGAGCAGCAAGACACTAGGGGGCAGTGCAGAGCCATAAAAAAAGCATCTGTTCTTGGGTGCTGCCTCTCCGTGTATTTAGCTCTGTGTGTTAGATCTAGTATGGCTGGATATCTGGTGACTGGGAACCATCTTGCTCTGATTTCATTTGCTCTTAGATCATAGTGCACGTGATTGCTGCCAGGCCATAGGACCGATGTTTACTTTTTTGGTACCCTCAAGTTCGCAGGGGCCATATGTGCCAATGACCGGTGACCCGCACCTCACCCCCGTACGCCAACACACACACACACACACACACACTCACACACACACATACCTAGCCAGGTGTCAAGCTGGGTAAGAACTGGCTGCGTTGCTTTGCAAAGAGCTAATGACTGGATAGTTAAAGGATTCCAAAATAAAACCAGAGGGACAGTGTGAATTTGAGCAGCTCTAATAGTTTTCCTTGAAAACTTACCAAAGGCTAAGTAGCAACAGAGCACTGGGCACCAACACTAGACCCTCTCTATGGTGGTGGAAGGGCTCATCAATGAGGTATCTTCTTTAGGGGTGGTAGGTAGTGGAACTTAGCCATTTTTCAAAGCAATTGAAATGCATCGCCCCAGATCTGCTCCTTGGCAGTGGGCTCAGGAAGCCGACATGTGGCTTCTCCCGGCCCGTGACCTGTGTTTCTGCTGCGTCCGAATGCAAAGTGGTTGGCTTTGTCTTAATCTGCACTTCGCCATGTAGCCTCAGACAGTTCTCCCCCATCTGCCTCCAGGAAGCATGTTACTGCCTTAAAGGACAATGAAAATGAAGTAATGCTCAAGTTCTCTCCAAATAAAATGTCCCCTGTATTGGATGTCTTCTGAAGGTTTCGTCAGAGTGTACTCTAACTTATGTCATTCATTCAGCCAACACGCACTGAGGGCTGAAATGTGTCAGGCACTGTGCACGGTTTTGGGAATACACCGTAAATGAGGCAGGCATTGCGCTCAGCTGGTCAGGAAAGCCTGAGGATAAACAACGCCACTGACAGCTGTGATGAGCGATTGATGCGGGCAGGGTGAGACAGGCTTACAACAGAGGAAGCCATCTAAAGAGAAATATTTTAGCTGAAGAGTAAGTTGGAGGGGGTTGGACAAAAAGCAGGCCAGAATGGAAGGTTTAAGACACAAATTCTCAGACACACATTGGACCCAGTCACGAGCAAAAGCCAGACTTGGTAATTGGTGCGAAACGGTTTCTAGAATGATTCGAGGAGGAATCTTTAGGGCTGGCGTTTCCTCTCTAGCCTGTCTGGGCCTCACTTTGGCTGGCACGGGGTGAGAGGCAAGGCGTTTGCTGAGGAATTCTGCTGTAGCCGGCCCCCGCGGGTGGGCTGCTGGGACAGAAAAGCATCTGTTTGGCAGGGTCACATCCTGCTCTGCACAGGTGTCACTCGCCCACACAGCTGCTAGGAAGCTGGGCTTTTATGCTTAAGCTGTGCGTCCTGGCTTCACCAGCAGCAGCTCTTTGGAGATGGCTCTTTCCTGGCCTGACATTCCTACAGCTCCTACACCTTAGGAGGTAGCGGCCTGCCCTACATATCAAGAGGTTACCAATATTAAGTGTGTTTTTGTATGTATAAGACTGCACTGATAGGTCCTGACCAGAAAGACCGAACAGGTACAGGAAAGCAGAATACTATCAAGGGAAGAAAACTAAGACTCTTGGAGAACGAGAAGGCTAAAGGAATACAGCCATCTGAACACGATAATTTTTCTCAATTTAAAAGTTTATTGTTACATTTTAGCCCATCCAAGTATGACATCAGAAAGTAAAATTGTACCAAAGGGTCCACAGTGGGAAGCAGGCCACCTTCCCACCCCCGTGTCTAGTGATGTGCTTTGAAGCCAGCTCGTATTGGCTCCAACTGGCTCCAATGTTAAACCATTGTTATCTTGAAATCGGCCATGGTGGGCGTATTTACAGCATAGAAATAATCAGACTCTACAAATAGGGGTTTTTATCCCCAGAGATCTGGTTTACCAACCCACCACTACCTCTGTCCCGAAACCTCAGTTCCCCTCCTCTTCAGCGACCACTGTTACCAATTTCTTTTGTATCTTTCTAGAAATAGCCTATGCACATGTTACACACACACACACACACACACACACACACACACCTTTTTATTGCAAATATTAGCATACCATACACATCATTCTGCACCTCATTTTCTTCACACCAAACCTTGGAGACTGTTCCACGTTGCCGAATATAGACCTGCCTCAGTCTTTTCAACAGGTACGCAGTATTCTGTTGAATGGACGTGCCAACCTGTATTTAGCCAGTGGCCTACAAATGGGTATTTAGGTTGTTTCAATCCTTTGCTACAGCATATAAAGCCACCGTGAATATTATGTCCACTTCTTATGCTCAGAATGTTCATTTTAATGTAACGGGTACTTAAGTTGCTGCTCTAGCAAAGGTATTACACACTGTAGAGTCACACATCAATCCTCCTGTGAAGTTTCCTTGAAGTATTTGACAAAGAGCCCTGAGCTGGGATGGGCCCTTGAGCCCCTCCCATCTTCTCCATTTCACATCTAAAGTACGTTAATCCAGTGGGGGGATAATGAGCACATGCAAAATGTACTCAAAAGCAGAATGGGATAAATGCCATAACAAATTTGTAAATGAAGTATGGGAGCTCAGGGGAAAGAGTAGTTCTGAAGGAAGGATTAGCAACATTTTGCAGAAGATCTGAGCCCCGACTAATGAGAAGCGGGCAGGCACCATGCCTCACCATGTTGATGTCTCCAGCAGTGCCAGGCACTGTCTAGATTTTTACGGAGAGCTGGGTAACTGAAAAATCGATTTGTATTAGACATGAACAAATGTTTCCTGACTGTGGGAGATGCCAGAGAGAAGTCATTGTGAGAAAAGTTGTGAAATAGACCTACCTGCAGAGTTTTTAGAAGGGGATGGATTCCTGTTTGTTTGGAAATTATGCCATTAGAGCCTGTCTTGAGACAACGCGTAGGACTAGATGGGCTCTTCAAGTCCCAGCCAATCTAGCGATTTTATCCACCTAAACGCACACACACAATCTAGTCTGTCCCTTGGAGCACAACTGTGGTCTCGATTTTAAAATGTATGGAAACTCAGCCCACCTTACACCAGTCCATCTCAGACTGATGCTTAATGCACGAGAGACATTCCCCTGTGCTCCCAGTGTCCCTGGGCAGCTCCGAGGCCCACCTTCCCTGCAGTTACTGTACCTGTTGTCATCCAGCAGCTGCCGAGATATCATCGACTTTGCTCTCTGGCCCCCCGCAACCCCCCAGTGTACCAGTGCGCTTGGATGAAATGCTGGCAGTGCTGTCTCAGTGAGCTAGACATGGCACGTCTCCGCCGGCCTCATGATCCAGTAACCAGAGCTGATGCTCAGCACGAGTCAGCAGTGCTGACCGATCCTCTTGTGAAATCTAGTTCCTTTGACGGTTTCCTAATAAAATTCCAGGAATTGAACTCTCGGCTGCCAAGGACTGCTCTTTCCACGGTGTCCTCGCCCCCTATTTTCCAGAAGCCGGAGTTTACCAACTGCGGCTGTGTGTAGGTGACCAAAAAAAAAAAAAAAGGAAAAGGAAAATCGTGTAAATGTTTTCTCATGTCTGAAGTCTACATATACTTAATAACCCGCCTTAGGTCAGACACAAAAGCACAGATAAGCTAGTCAGGACCCACGGTCTCACCTTTAACAACTCAGAGAGAGGTCGGCAAAACGGCAGGGATTTTTATATTATCCGGCGTGTCAAAATTGGGGAGTTCCATTTCAATAAGTATTTTGGTGAATAAAGAGCTACCATGTCTAATTTTTGGAGGATTAGAATGCATGCAAATATTTCATTCTGAAGCTCTGTGCGATACAACGTAAAAGGGAATGATTCAGCAGGCACTTTTGGATTGGGCAAGACCACGGGCCCACTGTTAAGAGTCGGAATGTTCAAACCTCCTTGCTCTAAGTTTGGGGCCAAGACCAGGGGCGCCTGGAGGCTGGTTAGAGATGCAGAATCTCAGCCCCACCCCAGACCTACTGATTCAAAATCTGCAGTTTAATAAGATCACCACTTGATTCACGTGTACATGGAAGTTTGAGAAACGCTGTCCTAAAAGGAGATCTGCAGTGGATAGTCAGTTGCATTTGAACCAACGTTAAATCAGATCACACTTTCCCAGTAACACTAGACTTGAGAGATTGAGAAAACCCTCCACTAACATTTCCCCATCATCACTGTTCATCGGAGGTAGCCAAAGTGGCTCTGCCCTCCATCTGGGTATAGCCCCCATCACCCAGCCTTGTCCTTTGCTGTCCCTCTTCCCCATGGCCCCTCTCTCCCCTGTGGCACCCACTGCCAGCCACAGGTTCCAAAAGCTACAGGTCCCTGGTCCCGCTGGGTAACTTAAGGTGTCTCTTGGCACTGCCTTCTCTTACCTGCAGCCCAGGGCTGCTGCTCTCATGCATCTGTCCCAGCTGGTGCCACATCACTTAAGTCTTCTCTCTCGTTCCTTCAATACCTCCATCAAACCTACTGACTTTTCTCCCACCATCTCTGCAGCAACCTCTCTATGACTTCCAGTGACAGCTAGCTGACTTAGTAAACCAAACCGTCCCAGGGGGAGGGGATTGTGGCCCTTCGGTGCCTACTCTTTTCTCCTCCAAACCATGCACTTTACAATGATTTTCTAGGGCTATAGCTTCATCGTTGTTATCTTTGCCAATTTCCTAATGGCAAAGAGAGAGCAAAGTGCCTTCCAGATAAACAGCTATAATAGGCAAAGGTCCAGAGGATGGAAGAAGATGGTTATCTTTGAGGAACTGAAAGACTAGTATGGCTGAAGGAAAGGGAAAATTACCATATCATGAGAAACAGATGGACTAGAGAAAGGTTTAGAGCTGATTCTCAGACTCAAGTGTGCTTGAGAATCACCTGGGGAAGTTGTTAAAACACAGACTTTCCAGATCCCACCTTGAGGTTCAGTGCTGAGAGGGCTGGTGGGTCCAGGAGTCTGCATTTTCCACCAATACTCTCAGAGATTCTGGGACTCACAGGCCACCCCTGGAGAAGCGCTAGTGCAACCCAGCTGTTCTCACCTCTGGCTGCACAATGGAATCATCTCAGGAGATTTACAAGAAGCTGGTATCTATGCCCTGCCCTCTGAGGTTTTGATATAATTGATCTGATGTGTGGCCAGGGCAGCTGGAGATTTAAAAGATGCACAGGTGACTCTAATTACCAGTCAAGTTTGAGAACCAGTGGGATACAGCCTGGGGTGCTCTTCAAAGGGGCGGCCTGGCTGCAGCATCTTAAAAAGTGGATAGACGCATAAGAGGGAGTAATGGTTGGAAACGGGGAATGAAGGGATGGAAGTGTTTCAAGGACAAACCCTGCTTTCTTCACAATTGAACCATCCAGCCGACGAGCATTTGCCTCTCTGGGTGTCTAGTAACCTTCCTGGTGCCACGACTCCCGGGCTCAGTATTTGTAGCCAAAGCGAGGGCATGAGAACCTGAGATGGAGTTCTCTGCCTTCGGGCCTCAAATCCCCCTCTACAATGACTCCCAAGATGGCATCATCTTTCCTCCCCCCTCAGAAACACAGGGGTCCGGATACGCCAACCCTTTGTGCAAATTCTAAAACAGCTTCGCTCTGCATGAATAAACATGAGGGAGAGTGTGTGGAGGAAAACACATTTATCAATTATGTGTCCTCCAAACCTCCCAAGATTATGCAGCTTTAATGGCTGAAAGACTTTGAAAGGAAAACTTGTAAATTGAGCTGCACCTAAACTCATGACAAAATGCCATGAAATTGACTGACTCTCTCAGCGCTTACCTAACAGTAAGCCTGAGCTGCATATCCAAGTCCCGGCCCGTCCAGATCACGGTGGCGTTGCCCTTATCCTCAGCCCGCTCCAATTGAGAGAAGACAAAGCAGCCACTATTCACAGGGGAGGTTATCCTTTTAGGCACCGTCTTAATAAAGGCAGAGGGTTACGGCTCTTGAAGAAACACTGGCCATATTATTTTTGCCACCTAATGTTCCAAATTGACTGGAGAGCAAATGTACAAATTAGCTGGTCCCTAGGGGACATGATTCAGTGAGATCGATCCCCCAGGACCAGATTGGCTTCTGGGGCAGTGACTCATCCCCTAACTCTTTGGGAGCAGCCGAAGAAGAAGAGGACAACTGTCACCAAGATTCACCTGACCTGGGTAAGGCTCCGGGAAGAGAACACATTGTCCCCTCTCAGCTCCCTTCCTGGTTTATCGTTTTTTTAATGAATGGGACATACTAAACACCTGGTTTTTTTTTTTTTTTTTTTTTTTTGTACGCGGGCCTCTCACTGTTGTGGCCCCTCCCGTTGCGGAGCACAGGCTCCGGACGTGCAGGCTCAGCGGCCATGTTTCACGGGCCCAGCAGCTCCGCGGCATGTGGGATCCTTCCAGACCGGGGCACGAACCCGTGTCCCCTGCATCGGCAGGCGGACTCTCAACCACTGCGCCACCAAGGAAGCCCTAAACACCTGTTTTGCCAGTCACTTTCAGCTGCTATCCCATTGAATTCCCACAACAGCCCTCAGAGGTAGGTTATAATTAACCTCATTTTTCTGCAGGGGAAACTGCACCTCCCAGAAGCTAAGAGATTTGCCTGTGAGCCAGGGTGGAGTCCATCTGATCAAGCTGTTGTGTTCTTCTCTCTCTCTCTTCATGCAATAAATTCAACTTAAGAATTTTCCCACCACTCCAGAAATTTCTCCTGTACCTCTTTGTAGGTGAATCCCTTCCTCCCCAGCCTCAGGCCCTGGCAACAACTAACCTATTTTCTGTATCTGTAATTTTGCCTTTTATTGTGTCATATAGATGTCCAGAGTATATAAATACCTCTACAAATCAGTAATAAGACAAACCATCTGATTAAAAATCAGGCAAACAATTGGAACTCACATACACACATATACTTATCGCCAATGAGCACAAAAAAGGTTCTCAACATTATTAGCCATCTCAGAAATTTAAATGAAAGCCAAATTAGACACCACCATACACTTACTAGAATGGCTGAAATGAAAAAGACTGCGTCAGGTAACAAGGATGTGGACCAACTAGAACTCTAATATATTGTTGGTGGGCGTATAAAATGATACAACTACCTAGAAAAAAAGGCACAGGAGTTGCTTATAAAACTAAATATCTTTATGACCTAGCAATTCCATTCCTAGATATCTACCCAAGAGAAACAAAAATGTTTGTCCATCAAAAAAGCCTTGTGGGGCTTCCCTGGTGGCGCAGTGGTTGAGAGTCCGCCTGCCGATGCAGGGGACACGGGTTCGTGCCCCGGTCCGGGAGGCTACCACGTGCCGTGGAGCAGCTGGGCCCGTGAGCCATGGCCACTGGGCCTGCGCGTCC
The DNA here is from genome assembly GCF_003031525.2 of Neophocaena asiaeorientalis asiaeorientalis. Classification (NCBI taxonomy): domain Eukaryota; kingdom Metazoa; phylum Chordata; class Mammalia; order Artiodactyla; family Phocoenidae; genus Neophocaena; species Neophocaena asiaeorientalis. The sequence goes on along the minus strand of NW_020174268.1, from coordinate 3,745,133 downwards.
GGAGCCTGTGCTCCGCAACGGGAGAGGCCACAACAGTGAGAGGCCCGTGTATTGCAAAAAAAAAAAAAAAAAGTTCACTTTGGTTAGTTTTTCCCCCTCTCCACTTCAGTGTGGTTATGTTATTTATTTGAAACAAAATTACATTCATTTGGTTTGGTTTGTATTCGTTTTATTTACTTGACTGGTTGTTTTGAGTATGTGAAAAATTAACACGGTTCTAAAATACAGAGGTATTCAAAAAGTTTTACTCGCAGAAATGTCCCTCCCCCCATCTCTTCTACCTGGTTCGTATTCCCTCTTCTACCCACTTCTTATTCCCACTGTTTTTCACTCACCTGCTGGAGGTAACCCATCTCATTGATTTCTGGTCTATCCTGCCTGTGCTTCTTTCTCCACAAATGAGCAGAAACGCATGTATTTTCTTTTTTCTCCTTCTTTCTTATATAAAATGTATTGGGTTGGCCAGAAAACTCGTTCGGGTTTTTCCATAAGATGTTATGGAATGGAAAAACATGAACAAGCTTTCTGGCCAACCCAGTCGTTTCAGTGGCGGTCACCTCGATCCATTAAATATGTTTCAGTACCTTTGAATCCCAGAGAGAGCTCTGAACTCTCAATCCTTTCCTTCTCAGAAGTCCACTGAAGGGAGGATGATTTATTTTGCAAATTTGCCTGCCCTGACCTCAAGGGCATTCAAATGCACTTACCAGTGGGAATGTAGGAAGGGGACCAGGGTCCTTCCACTTACAGAGGTTAGATGTGGCCTCACACCAGACAAAATGTTAGATGGTGCTACCTTCAGAATGACGTACGGTAGGCTTTGATTCAGACTGTTATGGTGTTATGGCTGTTACGGTGACCTTCCCTAAATAAACATGATTCACAACTACCTGATTCTTTTACTTCTCAGAAGAGCTCCCCACACATAGCATTCTTATTCTTTTACGTGTGGAGCCATCATTCCACATGGACGAGGAAAACTCTCTTTGAATGGAGATCCTATAATCCTCCATATAAGCTCTCCTTCTCAGCCATAAATTTGAAAAACTCACCTTTTATGTCTTCATGTAAGTTGAAAATGTTGAAAAAGAGAAAAGCAACGGAAGACCTAATGAGTTAGTACTCCACAGGAGATCTCCCTCAGCATGGGCTGAGATCCATGGGTCAATACTCTATAGCAATGGTTCTTCAACAAACAAGACACGTTTCCACTGTATTACTATCCTTTTATTCTTGGCCTCATCTTCCCTGAAGAGTTAAATATTTTCTAGATAGTCTACAATGAGAATAACAACTCTTATCATACTTTCTTTTTGAGGGTGGGCATGCCATTATATTTTAACCAGTGTGCAAAGAAGGCTCTTAAGTAATCAGCTACCTGGACCCTTCTCTTCAGAGAGTTTTGTTTTATAGCGAATCGCCGTGGGGATGAAGCTTTATAGCTTTGGAGTCCTCGTGGCCACCATCCTGTTCTGTGAGCAGCATGCCTTCGCATTTCAGAGGTAACCCGCTAGAATCCTAGATGGTGGTGGGTCGTTTCCCCCCACTTGTTTGCCCCTCATGGAATCCAATCAGTGCATTGGACTGGGGAGCAGAACATTCAAGTCTGAAGGTCAGCTCTTTCTGAAACTTTCCATGTTGCCCTTCCAAATTGTAGATGTCAGTATAATAAGGATCTCACTAGATCTAGGGTCTTTTTTTCTTTTCTGGCTCTAGTTTTATTACTGAGAAAATTCTGGATGATATGTATATTCAGTAGCTATGAAAATTAAAGAAATAGACTTGATTTTTTACAATATGTAATTATTTACATTTAGAATCCTAGATGGTGGTGGGTCGTTTCCCCCCACTTGTTTGCCCCTCATGGAATCCAATCAGTGCATTGGACTGGGGAGCAGAACATTCAAGTCTGAAGGTCAGCTCTTTCTGAAACTTTCCATGTTGCCCTTCCAAATTGTAGATGTCAGTATAATAAGGATCTCACTAGATCTAGGGTCTTTTTTTCTTTTCTGGCTCTAGTTTTATTACTGAGAAAATTCTGGATGATATGTATATTCAGTAGCTATGAAAATTAAAGAAATAGACTCTTGATTTTTTACAATATGTAATTATTTACACCTTAACACTTCACATGATTTATGTTTTTCTTGCCTTCACATGTACTATGCATTGACTATGGATAATTTACTTTTTTCTTGTACATAGAACATGGGAGGGAGAAGAGGATGAAGGTATCAGAGAGGAGGTTTGGGTTGTGCATGGGTGTTCAGCATGGAGTAGGAAAGGAAGAATAGTTGTGTTATAAAGAACACACACATGAACATATCTAGTTCTTATTTTGCTTGGTAGGGTGAATCCCTTAGGATTTTCTACTATAAACCACTTGACAGGACACAAACAAACCATGCCCTAGCATATATAAAACATGGTGTAAATAGTTTTGAGGCTATATGTATTATTGTAATTCATTAGTCAACTTTTAGGCTTTTCAAAATTGATGTTGTTTCCTTTGGAATTATCTTTTATTCCTGTTCTTTTTTTCTATGATCCTTTTCTCCTCCAGTTGTCTCTGAGATGTATTCCTCTCCTCAGTGAATGGCAAAGAGGGAAGGGACATACCAGGGGCATGCCAAAGAAACTGAGTCATAAAGAGCCATAGGACAGCATTTAGGAAAATAGAGTTTGGGAATTTCCTGGAGGTCCAGTAGTTAGGACTCGGCACTTTCAGTGCTGAGGGCCCGAGTTCGATCCCCAGTCGGGGAACTAAGATCCCACAAGCTGCACGGCGCGGCCACAAAAAAAAGTTTGACTTGTGAGTTGGAAGCTGTGTTTGCCCATCATTACTAAACTAAGAAGAGTTGGTTGATTCTTTTTTGTTGAATATAATCTCCAAGTATCAAGTAACACATTTCATCACCAAATGATTGTTACTGAAATTGACGTGGGAGACAAATTGCTAGGAGAATTGGTGACTTATGTCTCTATGTATTGTCAATAAATCAGATGGCTATGATTTCTAAGGTTCTTGCTAGTTCTAATATCCAATTACTTGGCAGTTGGCTTTAATTAAGGGTAAAGGAGAGGGAAGGAGAAAAACTGCTCTCAACATGTCCAACCTGGACACTGTAGGCAATGGCAGTGTCGTTGCCAGAGAGGGAAAGGGGAGGAAGTGAGTGATTATTCAGCATCTGTGTTGTCCCAGGCACTGGGATAGGCACTTAGAAATGTTAACCTGTTAAGTGCCCACAATCCTCCAGTCTTTTTTACTGACACTTTACAGAGGAGGAAAATAAGCCTCAGGGAGAATAACACCAGCTCCCAATCAAACAACAAATGTTGAGTTTGTATTCAACCCCATTTTCACCTCATTTCTACTCTTTTCACTGCACAGCATTGCCTCTAAAAATTATAGAAATTAGGAAGAGAGCCAGTTTGAAGGGAGGTCAGATTTAGTCACAGTGAATTGGCAGAGACAGGCAGTCTGGAAGGTAGCCTGGAAGAGAGGCCGGGGCTGCAAGTCCGGTCTCAAGGTCCTCACTACCGCAGGTCTAAAGGTGGCCTCAGCGGCAGCCTGGCACGAGCATCATAACAGCTGGCTGTGTCAGAGGTTAGCAGGCTCACCTACAGACCACCATCTGCATCATATAGTAAACGAAACTCCTTGATAAGACAGCCACTAGCAAGATATACCAAAGCTTGACCATGTTGCTGCAAAACGAATAAGCGTATAACAGTTCAGTGGAACTACACGTTAGGCAAATAAAGGAAATACACAGAAAGAAAATAGTAAGAAATGAATGAGAAAAATTCCCTCACGCGTGGCTCTTCTTACTATTTTTTGCTTCAGCGTATACTTTGAAGTCTGATTGATACCTATGCTTGAAGAAGGGGGTGAGACTATGACTATATTTTAATCAAATAATATCATGTTGAAAATATTTAATACTTTGTACCTATTGTAATGGTCCCCATGTACTGGGGAAGAGGAACTGCAGCTCTGTGGGCAGATGCGTATCTGATTCCTGGGTGCCATTCCTCCACTAGAAATAAAATCACAAACTCTCTTTCTGAGAGTATATATATATATATATATATATATATATATTTTTTTTTTTACCAGATGTTTCTGAGCATTGCTTTTCCACGACTTGCCTATTACCAGAGCTAAAAGAAAACTCTAATTTTATTCAGGGCGACAGACTTTGATGAATTATTTCTGGGGGTAAAAAATATAACCCCTCCTAAAAAGAGCTAAGGGTCTGGCTTTTTTTAAAGCTGCTCTTTGTTACTGTTTTCTTGTCGTGAGATCATTCTAATAGCACTTTGTGTTCAGACAATCAATGGCGCATCTGCAGTTGCATTTTGATAAATCTCATCAGTAAAAGGTTCTGGAATGAAAACAAAAAAAGTTTTAAAGGCATAAATACCATTCGTCAAAGAGAAAGACAGCCAAAAAACAAAAAAAGTCTCCATGTTCACTTGATTTTAAAGGCCAAACACTATAAAGGGTAAAAAAATACTAGCAAGAATCTTGTAAACAGTCATTAATTGCATTGTGCTCTGATTACCTAAGTGTGGCCGGTCAGCTGAGGCTATTTATTTGGAAAGAAGATGAAATAGGATGAAAAGAAGGAAAAGGAGTTGGAGGAGAGTGGAGGAGGCTTTTGAATTATTAATAGACCACAGGAAGAGCTCCTTTTGTTGACTCCATATACTGTCTGCCACCTGGAGACCAGCTTGTTCTCTTTGACTTAGCTCCTACTGATATATTACTTTCATCTTAGAGAACAGGGCACTAGTGGCTTTAAAATGCTGTAATGCATAAAACAAAACTGCAGCCTTGGGCTATATTCCATTGTTCAGAGCCATCTCACCAGCTTTTTAAATTCAAAAATCATCTTTCAGAGCTATGGCGAGTGTGACTCATCCCTGTAAACCACAGCAGGGAACAGACCTTGAGGACCATAATCATATTCTTAGAGGGGAAGCAGCAGAGGAAATGTTGCCTAGGTATTAAAAGCTCAGGAGCTGGAGAGTTGAGTTGAAGCCTTAGGTCTGCTACTTATGAGTCATGCAGTCTTGAACAATTTGAGCCCTCCTTGAGCCTCGTTTTACTTTTTGTGTAAAGTGACCTGTTATCTCACTGTGCTTGTATTTTTAACTTTATTTTTGGTGCAAGCTTTTTTTTTTCCTAAATGGTTATTGGTTACATCTGTAACTGTATCCCTTCAGAGTCATCATCAAAACACATCTTTACAAAACAGAAATAGATACAGATATAGAAAACAAACTTATGGTGGGGGGGGAAGGGGGGAGGGATAAATTGGGAAATTGGGATTGACATATACACACACTACTATATATAAAATAGATAACTAATAAGGACCTACTGTATAGCACAAGGAAGTCTACTCAATACTCTGTAATGACCTATATGGAAAAAGAATCTAAAAAAGAGTGGATATATGCATATATATAACTGATTCACTTTGCTGTAAACCTGAAACTAACACAACATTGTAAATCAACTTTACCCCAATAAAAATTAAAATAAACAAACAAAAAAACCCCACACCTTTATTTTTCATCTCCCATTGCCCCAATATATTCTATGTGACAGAGTAATCTTTCCCCGCCCTTGCATGGAAAGTTAGAAAATTCTATGGCTTTCTAGCCCACTCTTAAGTAATTGGTAGTCCTTGGGTCATGTTGAAATGCAAACCTCAATTCAGAAACTAGAATGTCTACTCCAACCAAGGCATTATTCAAATATCTCAATCTTTGTAGGAAAACAACTCCTCACCCCTCTCCACACACACACACACACACACCTGACTCCTTTTCTCATTAGTCCTTTTTTTGGGTTTTAAGTTCTTAGAGATTTCTGAGATTCCCTTGCTCGGAAATTCTGCAGACCAGGATAGAGGCAGCTGTTTCTAGGTAGCCACTTGTGACTCCATCTTTCATTCTAAGAATTTTGCCTTCACCTCCAGGTTTTTGCTGCTGTGAGCTCTCCACCCCTTTAGGTGGCGCTATTGGACGGCATCTGAGCCATAACGAATACATAACGTGAAGTGCCTTTTCTTCTGATATTAATGGCTAATCTAGTCAACTGGAGGCCAGCCCATGCAGGTTTAGCTTTCTCAGAAGCAAGTCAGGCACCGGTGCTTGTGTCAGTTAAACTTGAGGGAACATGCTTAGACTCACCCATCCTCCCCCGCACTAGGCTGAGGTGAAGGAAGTAACATCCCCAAACTTCATCCCCTTTGGGAGAGTGGGGATTCACAGAATCGCAACAATTTGATGCAAAGAAATATACTCACAAATTCTCCCCCTGTCTCCCCTCTGACCACTTTTCACATCCTCTCTCTGACTTAAGGGGGCACGGAGCCAGGAAACTGATTTGAAAAAATGGTAAGCCCTACATAAGGTGATCTTGTTACCGAATGAGATGTGAGGCCCCCCCCTCTTGGGGCCCCGGCTGAACCGAAGCCCCCCTGGCTGGGTCAGGGAGCTCTTTCCGGCTCAGGTTTGTGCTGCCAATGATGAAACTGTTTGGTGCAAGCAAGACAGGCTTTTACTCAATGGCCAGAGAATGGAGAAGGGGAGCTCGAGCTCTAAAGGCATCTTCTCCCAGAAGGGAGGGCAGTAAGGGAACTTTAAGGGTTAGGAGGCAGAGAGGTCATCTGGGCTCGAGGAAGGGGGCGGAGACTTCCAGGGGAAGCCAGGCATGCGCAGTCTTCCATGCTCCTTCGCACACGGCACAAACTGTGCCAGCAGAGTACAAACCCCCTCTTAGGGCGGAGATATAAGCATGGTGATGAAGCAAAGCGCGTTCTCTGACACCTCCAGATTTCATCTACGTAGGTGTGTTCCTGTGGTCAAGTCAGAGCCGGCTCGGGGCGGTTGACCGTTGTGTATCTCTCAAAGTACAGCTGCAAAACATCTCTGCCGAACACCAGGTACTTTTGAAACAAACACAGAGATAAATCAAGTTCAGGAAAGCGGTGACCTTTAGCCTATTTTGCCCTCTATCTAGGATCTCGCTGGTTCAGTCTGGTTTTGTTGTGGGCCTTTGCAGCAACCTGTTGATAAAACCCAGCTAGCCTGTGTGGTTAAAACCAGTTTCTATGCCTGGGTTTCATAGCCTCTGACTGACCCCATCTCATTATTTGATTCTGTTGTGTTGGCACTTTTGTCAAACTTGAGATAGGAAGAGTCCAGCTCACCACAGTTTGAACTTGGACATATTAATATATTTTATGGTAAATTTATATCCCCATAATTTTACTCCTCCACATTTCCTAATTTACATTTCCTTAATTTTTTTTCTCCTTATGAAAGAGACCCATTTAGATAACACATTTTTTACCTTTACATTTTCTTTCCCCTTCTGTTGACTAACTTTGTTACTTTCTTGTCTTCTAATACATATGAAAAACGCCCAAGCATCTTACCTTCTAGTCAACACAAAATTTCCTTTATGCGAAATTGAAATTCAGCCTCCCTTTTTTTTTAACTTTTTATTTTATATTGGAGTATAATTGATTAGCAATGCTGTGTTAGTTTCAGGTGTACAGCAAAGTGATTCAGTTATACATATACACACGTCTATTCTTTTTCAAATTCTTTTCCCATTTAGGTTGGTACATAATATTGAGCAGAGCTCCCTGTGCTATACAGCAGGTCCTTGTTGATTATCCTTTTTTTTAAAATAGATCTTTATTGGAGTATAATTGCTTCCCAATACCGTGTTAGTTTCTGTTGCACAACAAGGCGAATCAGCCGTATGCATACATATGTCCCCATATCCCCTCCCTCTTGAGCCTCCCTCCCATCCTCCCTATCCCACCCCTCTAGGTCATCGCAAAGTACCGAGCCCATCTCCCTGTGCTGTGCTGCTGCTTCCCACCAGCCAGCTATTTTACATTCGGTAGTGTATATATGTCGATGCTCCTCTCATTGCACGCCAGCTTTGCCCTCCCACCCCATGTCCTCAAGTCCATTCTCTATGCCTACCTCTATGCCCTGCCACTAGGTTTATCAGTACCATTTTTTTCTTTTTAGATTCCATATATATGCGTTAGCATATGGTATTTGTTTTTCTCTTTCTGACTTACTTCCCTCTGTGTGACAGACTCTAGGTCCATCCACCTCGCTACAAATAACTCAATTTCGTTTCTTTTTACGTCTGAGTAATATTCCACTGTATATATGTGCCATATCTTCTTTATCAATTCATCTGTTGATGGACACTTAGGTTGCTTCCACGTCCTGGCTATTGTAAATAGTGCTGCAATGAACATTGTGGTACATGTCTCTTTTTGAATTATGGTTTTCTCGGGGTATATGCCCAGTAGTGGGATTGCTGGGTCATATGGTAGTTCTATTTTTAGGTTTTTAAGGAACCTCCATACTGTTCTCCATAGTGGCTGTATCAATTTACATTCCCACCAACAGTGCAGCAGGGTTCCCTTTTCACCACACCCTTTCCAGCATTTATTGTTTCTAGCTTTTTTGATAATGGCCATTCTGACTGGTGTAGGTGATACCTCATTGTAGTTTTGATTTACATTTCTGTAATAATTAGTGATGTTGAGCATCTTTTCATGTGCCTCTTGGCCATCTGTATGTCTTCCTTGCTGAAATGTCTATTTAGGTCTTCTGCCCATTTTTTAACTGGGTAGTTTGTTTATTTGATATTGAGCTCCATGAGCTGTTTGTATATTTTGGAGATTAATCCTTTGCCTGTTGTTTCATTTGCAAATACTCTCTCCCATTCTGAGGGCTGTCTTTTTGTCTTGTTTCCTTTGCTGTACAAAAGGTTTTAGATTTAATTAAGTCCCACTTGTTTATTTTTGCTTTTATTTGTTACTCTAGGAGGTCGGTCAAAAAAGATCTTGCTGCCCTTTATGTCAAAGAGTGTTATTCCTATGTTTTCCTCTAAAAGTTTTATACTGTCTGGTCTTACATTTAAGGCTTTATTTAATCCCTTTGGAGTTTACTTTTGTGTATGGTGTTAGGTAGTGTTCTAATTCCATTCTTTTACATGTAGCTGTCCAGTTTTCCCAGCACCACTTATTGAAGAGGCTGTCTTTTCTCCATTGTATGTTCTTGCCTCCTTTGTGGCTGTGGCTAGGACTTCCAAAACTATGTTGAACAGGAGGGGTGACAGTGGACATCCTTGTCTTGTTCCTGATCCTAGTGGAAATGCTTTCAGTTTTTCACCATTGAGTGTGATGCTTGCTGTGGGTTTGTCATATATGGCCTTATTATGTTGAGGGAGGTTCCCTCTATATCCATTTTCTGGAGAGTTTTTATCATAAGTGGGTGTTGAATTTTCTCAAAAGCTTTTTCTGCGTCTATTGAGGTGATCACATGGTTTTTACTCCTTAATTTGTTAGTGTGCATTGATTTGCGTTTATTACATATATTGAAGAATCCTTGCATCCCTGGGATAAATCCCCCCTGATGATGGTGTATGATCCTTTTAATGTGCTGTTGGATTCTGTTTGCTAGTATTTTGTTCAGGATTTTTGCATCTCTGTTCATCAGTGATATTGGTCTATAATTTTCTTTTTTTGTGATATCTTTTTCTGGTTTTGGTATCAGGGTGATGGTGGCTTCATAGAATGAATTTTGGAGTGTTTCTCCCTCAACAATTTTCTGGAAGAATTTGAGAGCAATTGGTGTTAGCTCTTCTCTAAATGTTTGATAGAATTTGCCTGTGAAGCCATCTGGTCCTGGACTTTTGTTTGTTGGAAAATTTTTAATTATGGTTTCAGTTTTGTTACTTATGTTAGGTCTGTTTATATTTTCTAATTCTTCATGGTTCAGTCTTGGAAAATAGTACCTTTCCAAGAATTTGTCCATTTCTTCACGGTTGTCCGTTTTATTGGCATATAGTTGTTTGTAGTAGTCTCTTATAATCCTTTGTATTTCTGCAGTGTCAGTTGTGATTTCTCATTTTTCATTTCTAATTTTATTGAGTTACATCCTCTTCCTTTTTTTCTTCATGAGTCTGGCTAAGGGTTTATCAATTTTGTTTATCTTCTCAAAGAAGCAGCTTTTAGTTTTATTGATCTTTGCTATTGTTTTCTTTGTTTCTATTTCATTTATTTCTGCTCTGATCTTTTTTTTTCGGTACGCGGGCCTCTCACTGTTGTGGCCTCTCCCGTTGCGGAGCAACAGGCTCCGGACGCGCAGGCTCAGCGGCCATGGCTCATGGGCCCAGCCGCTCTGCGGCATGTGGGATCTTCCCAGACTGGGGCACGAACCCATGTCCCCTGCATTGGCAGGCAGACTCTCAACCACTGCACCACCAGGGAAGCCCCTGCTCTGATCTTTATGATTTCTTTCCTTCTACTGACTTTGGGTTTTCTTTGTTCTTCTTTCTCTAGTTGTTTCAAGTGTGGGGTAGATTGTTTATTTGAGATTTTTCTTGTTTCTTGAGGTGAGATTGAATTGCTATAAACTTCCCTCTTGGAACTGCTTTTGCTGCATCCCATAGGTTTTGGATCACAGTGTTTTCATTGTCATTTGTTTCTATGTATTTTTAACTTTCCTCTTTGATTTCTTCAGTGATCTCTTGGTTATTTAGTAGCACACTGTTTAGCCTCCATGTATTTGTGTTTTATACAGTTTTTCCTGTAATTGATTTCTAACCTCGTAGTGTTGTGGTCAGAAAAGATGCTTGATACAATTTCAATTTTCTTGAATTTTCTGAGGCTTGATTTGTGACCGAAGATGTGATCTATCCTGGAGAATATTCCATGTGTACTTGAGAAGAAAGTGTAATCTTCTGTTTTGGGATGGAATGTCCTATAAATGTCAATTAAATCTATCTGGTCTATTGTGTCATTTAAAGCTTGTGTTT
>NW_020174268.1:3681634-3733683 GCF_003031525.2 Neophocaena asiaeorientalis asiaeorientalis | reverse complement strand
GTTGTTTTTCTGGGGTTTTATCTTGTTCCTCCCTCTGGTCCATAGCCCTCTGCTTTTTCATCTTGTCTATCTTTCTGTGAATGTGGTTTTTGTTCCACAGGCTGCAGGATTGTAGTTCTTCTTGCTTCTGCTGTCTGCTCTCTCATGGATGAAGCTCTTTTCTCCTGCTTTTAACACTTATAAGTTTCCTTTTTCTTTCTAACTTATTTTTTTACAAAAATGGGATAATATTTCTTACAATTCTCCACTCACTTCTTGCTTCTTTCTCTTAATGCCTCACATAAATCTCCCCCAAGTTAACTATTTTAACTAACTCTTTCTTTATAATGGCTACAAAACATTCTAGAATGTGGAGACATCACCAACATTCAACAATTCTGTTACTGACAAGCGCTCATGTGGTTCCCAGTTATTGTTACTATGAATCATCTTGTGATACATATCCTTGGACATATGTCATTTATCACTAGTTGAATAGTTTACACTTAACTGTACCAATGATTGGCACCAAATCTCTGAATCTATTGTTTCTGGGAGCTCCTCTTTCTCTTTTTTGATAATCAAGTCTCCATAGGCTTATTTCCAGAGTTTAGAATCTTTTGATCAGGCTTTCCAAAATAAACCATCCTCCACGCTGGCATCAAAATTATTCTTGTAAATCACAAGTCAAATGATGTGACTTTCTTAACTCCTAATTGCCTGCTAGATAAAGGCCAAATTTCTCAGCATGCATTGGAAAACTTCTCTAGGGGAGAACTAACATAACTTTCCAAACTCACTTCTGTTTGGCTACCATTCTTCTCTTGCCCTAAATACCTAAATCCTACACTTGGCAAAAATAAACGGCTTGCCGTTTCCCCAACAGTGCCCTTTTGTCTCCTGCCAGTCTGCCATTACACTGCTTACTTACCCAGTTACCTCTTCCATGAAGCCTTTGCTCATAATGACAAGCAGAAATTATCATAACCTTTTGTGCTTCTGGAGTTCTCAGTACATGATTTTGTTTTATTTTTTAAATAAAATTTTATTTGAAGTATTTTTAGATTTACAGAAAAGTTGCAAAGATATTACAGAGAGTTTCTCTATACCGTGCACCCAGTTTCACCCGTTGTTAGCATTTTATATTATCATGGTATATTTGTCAAAACTAAGAAACCAACATTGGTACACTACTCTTAACAAAACTGCAGGCTTTCTATAGATGACACCAGTTTTTCCACGATTCTGTTCCAAGACCCAATCCAGGATACAGTGTTTCGTCATATTACAGATATTCAATTTCTTGAGTGACATTGTTTTATATACATTGTCCAGTATTTTATTTGTTTCAAGCAGGAGGGTAAACTTGGTCCCTGTTTCTCCATCTTGACTGGAAGCAAAATCTAAGGTTATTTTAAAATCTGTGGTGAGATCCTCTTTTCTTTCAACATTTTGTTTCCTTTCTACAGTTTCCTAGGAGCCCCTCCCAATATAATTTATCTTATTTTCACTTTTTGTTTAAGATCAAACTCCTGTTTTATTTTTTCCCCCAGTGGCCAGGTTTTATCTGCTCTTCCTAGAACCTCCAGGCAAGTTCAAATTCTGCAGAATACTACTACAACATACGAGGTAACTTCCCCCTCATTTATCTTCTTATTGTTTATATTTTATACAAGTCTGGTGTACCATGTTCTCTCCTATATGTCGTCTGACTTATATACAGCTGGTATAAACCCCTCTCCTTGTACCCTTCTCCTCCTTCCCATAATCACATGATTTTACTGGTTCCCTAAATCAAACTTTCTTCATTTATGCTATTGGCTTTTCAGCAAATTACATGACAGTACCTAGGCATTGAAAGTGTGAACTTACTGGTTCATTCCTGGGTTTCAGCACCGAAGAATAAAAGGGGGGGGGGTACTTACAAAGATGCTACAGTAACAGAAATCCAATAGATCTTTGTTTAAAAAGCGATAATACTTAACCAAGGTGTAAGCATCAAAAACACAAAGGAAAATTTATTAAAATTTTCATGCCTGGGACTCAACTCCCCAGAAAATAGAAAACTGATACATTACAAAATATCCTGATAGAATATTGATGGCTCCATGGTTGTTGGGTTAGGGCTCTCTGAGAAGCAGAGGTCAAAACTATATTAGAGATATGTGAGACTTGTTATGGGGGCTGCTTGTGAAGGATGAAGAGGAGGGAGCTGGAGGTGGCAGGGAGTACCCCCAGACCATCAAGCAGCTCTGACATGTGTGCAGAAAGGAGGGTTGTGTGTGGACAACCTCTAGACCACAGGGCAGTCCCAATGAAGGTTTGCCTGGACCATGATAAATCCTTAAGCCAAAGACATCTGTAAGAGGAGACCATAATCTAGCAGGAACGGGGCTGTAATAATACACCCACAGTGCTCTGTCACTGGCTGGCTGCAGCCCTGGAGAAGCCAGGGGGGAATCAAGAGGGACAACGGTGGGGAAGGTTAGTGAACTAAGCCCCTCCCAACAGAAGAGCTGCCCGGCGCGTCCTCACAGCCACCATACCGTGGACAGAGGAAATACTGCCAGAGGAAGCATCTGAGATTCAGGACTTAGATCTGGTTCTGCCACTTCTTGGTGTGTGATTTTAGGCGACTTAGCTTCGAGCCTTAATTTCTTTATCTGAACAATGAAAATAATAACACCTGCTTGGTTTATGGCAAAATGTTGTTATAATGATCAAAGGCAATGCGTGTGAAAGTGCTTTAAAAAAGCCCAGTAAAATAGAAAAAAAAAAGTAAATATTATGTATGGGAAGACATTTCCCAAAGGCAATTAGATTAAAGAAAAGGCCTAATAGTATCAAGGATATGGAATTTTTATTAAAGAAAAGCAACATTTCATCAGCTTTCTAGACAGACTTTCATTTTTCTTTAAACATGTGACATACACATCCAGTTCTACAGTTGGGCCATAAATATATTCATTCATGAATTCATTCATTAGTTCATTGCCTCGCCAAATATTTATTGAGTACCTAGTAAGTTCCAGGCCCTCTTTAGCTACTGGGGTTACAGAAAAGAATAAAACTAGCCCCCTGTAAAATAAATGCTTACACTACCACATGTGTAAATGGGGACCAGTCACCAGGAATGTCTTTTTTATTTCCCTTATAAAAACCCTTTTATGGCTTTAGCTACAGACGAGAATGATGTGAAAAACTGTCTTTGTTTTTATCAATTTTCCCCCTTGAAACTGCAGATTGTCCTCTGGCAGCCAGTAACAGCTGAATTTATTACAAAGAGCAAAGAAGTCCATTTTTTTGTGAATGCGTCTGATGTAAGCAACGTGAAAGCCCATTTAAATGAGAGCAGAATTCCGTTCAGGTAGAGGCATGATTCCATATTTACTGAGCAGCTATTCTAAGCACCTATGATGCATTTTACTAGTGGATGGTGTCATTGCTTCCTGGAAAAATACTTACATTAAACATGGCAACATGGAAATCTCTGGAACGGATTGGTGATGAAGCCCAAGGGGCTAGCTCTGTGACCCTGGACAAGTGGTTTACCTCTCATGACCTTGGTCCCTTATCTGCAAAGCACTGTGAGACTCAACGATCTGAGGAGCCTCTTACCATTCCTCCCAGTTGCTTCCTTCTTATAGTTCCTCTACTCTGTGCCTGGACGCGGGGAGCAAAATTGTCATTTACTTTAGTAGGCTTTGTGGTATCTCTTGAAAAAGCAGCTGCTGAAGGAGATTTTGCTTCCTTCACAAGGTCAGTGAACATTCTGGAATGTCTGGCCCTAAACTAAAATTTGCATTAGGTATGATTTCTGTTCAGAGTCCATGCCTTCTTCCTTTTGGAGTCTCCTGTCCACATCTCCTTTCTGTATCCATTGCCCAAGTGCCAGTGTCCCTCTGCTGCCCTGTCACTTCCTGGAGGCCGTGCTCTCTTCTGTGTATCAATGGGCAACCTTTGGATAATACACTATGATTATTATTAATAATATGTTATTGGTGTTTTCTGCCTTCCTGGAAAGGTGCTGAGCCTTTCTATACATTGTATCATTTAATCCTTATTTAATCCTGTGAGGTAAATACTATCCTCATTGTGTGTATGAAAAAAATTTTCAAAGGAATTTCTCAAGGTCAGCCAGCTGGAACGTGGCAGAGCTAGGAGTCATACTCAGACCTTTCTGATGTCAAAGCCTTGGCTTTTACCCCCGACCTAAGTAAACGTAAAGAAAGCTTTATTAGAATGACTGCTAACTTTCAATTGTTCATCCCAGGTAACAGAATGGCTTCAGTCTGTCTTAATTAAGATGTTTGTGCCTAGTTAACTGTGTGATCCTTTGCAAGAGAAATTAAATGAGATCACCTTCCTGTACCTTCCCTGTTCCTGTGCTCTTATTTCTCTAGAGATTTGACCAACTTTGGCCATGCAGAACCTATACATGCATATATATACCTATACATGCATCTGGTGTAGGTCAGCGACTCACAGGGAAAAATAAAAAGAGAAGGCTTTCTGCTTCTCCTCGGTCCTTAACTGAAAACAGAATAATACGTTGTTCCTCTGGATTGAAGAACATTGTCCATTAACCTGTATGTTCACATAAAACACACTAATGAGTCACAGTCGAGAAATGTTCATAATGTTGGAGAAGGGGTGAGATTTTGGAGGCCCTGAAAACATACCCCATAGGAGCCACTATCCCTCCAATGCCCATGAGGCTCTACCCAGAGGGCTTGTGTATTTCAGCTCATCATAATGTTAGCTGGTGGTGTTTTCACCTTGTGCTTGTTAGATTTCTTAGTGACTTTTCCCCCTTGCTCACCTGTTGTGCCTGCAATGGGCCATGCAGGAAAATCAGAGCCCTCTTTGGCAACCAGCTCATGCCCTGTTTCATAACCCAGGGTCTTGTTGGAAAACGTGGAAGATCTTATCCGGCAGCAGACTTCCAATGACAGCATCAGCCCCCGGGCCTCCTCCTCCTACTATGAACAGTATCACTCACTAAATGAGGTAAGCTGTCACGTTTCTCTTGAAAATTCCTATTTTTGTTTAACGAGCTTTGCCATTTCAGCCATGGGAAATTATTAGAGAATCAAAATTGGTGGAAGAGGGTGGAAAAAAAAATCACAATGAGGTTGATTATACAGAAGTAATTCATCCTTTTGTAGATATCTTCCCTGGGAAGATTGCATCGTATTTTGGAAATTGCCTCTAAGCAGCCTGTTTGTCCATAGCTAAGAGTATCTCTGTTAGGAGTAACACTGCATTCTAAGGAACAACAGGAAATTAAAAATAGGGCCTTTTTATTGAAACTGCCACAGAAAAATTAACAGTCCAATTAATCATGTCTCCTTAGACCATTATCCTAATTGTACTCTTACGGAATAATCGCCATATTATCTCGCTGAATTAAAGGAATTTATTCACTTATATTTAGTACACAATAAAGTATTTAAGTGCATTTTATTCCTCTCAGAAAGAACCTATTTAAGTAATAATAGTAATAATAATAATGTTGATAATGCCTGTGTTTTAATATTTAAGAAATTGGGTTTTTTTCCTATTAGTACTTATAGGTCCCGATTTTTCTAGAGGGAACCTAAGCAAGATATCAGTGTTCAATAGGCCTCAGTAAGCTTTCACATCATACTCTAAGAGCGATTTCCCCATATTTGTTAGCTGAGCCCCTTGGAGCACTTTCTTTTCAATATAATATACTCCAAGTAGTACAAATCCCTTGATACCTTCTATTCTTTCATAGGAGTATGCTGCTATATTCCTTAATACAAGTATTTTTTATCATCTTTGGCTAGGTGCCCAGAAACTGTTAAGAACCATATCCATATTTTTAAGACATCTAAGGCTTAAGTAATAAGAAAGTTTTCTATTGGATCTTCAAAAGCATCTGTTCTTTTCCAGTTAGTTAAACCAGAACTCAGTGTGCTTCTAGAATCGAGGTACCTGGCTGGTTGACGGGGATCTTAAAATTGCAACCCTCTCCTTTCTCTCTCCTACCTTGCCTCTGTCTATTCCACCTAGACCACCTCCCTCCAGCCTCCTACATCAGCCCTGCATCAGCAAACTTGACGTCCAGAGTGGAGAGGCTGGGTAGGCACAATTTGCAAATGGAGAACCTAACTATGTCAGTGCTGTGTTGGGTTTGGTGGGAAGAGTGGAATGCCTTATACAGAGGTATTTAAAAACATTTTTCTGGGAATTCCCTGGCAGTCCAGTGGTTAGGACTCTGTGCTTTCACTGCCGAGGACCCACACTCAATCCCTGGTTGCAGAACTAAGATCCTACAAGCCACATGGTGTAGCCTAAATAAATAAATAAAGGATATGAACATTAAAAAAAATTTTTTTTCTGGTAGATTTTAAATACTTTGTTCAAAGGGCTTGTTTTTTTCTTGCCCTCACCCCAGGAAAGAGTTGGAAAGACACGGGAGGAAAAAAGTATTAGTTTGCCGTACACTGTATTAGTCGGTCATAACAAAGTGACATATACTGAGTGGCTTAAACAACAGAATTTCACTCTCTCACAGTTCTGGAGGCTGGAAGTCCAAGGTCAAGGTGTCAGCAGGGCTGGTTTCTTCTGAGGCCTCTCTCCTTGACCTGCAGATGGCTACCTCCTTGCTGTGTCCTCACACGGCCATTTCTCTGTGTGTGCACATCCCTGGCGGCTCTCTGTCCATTCTAATCTCCACTTCTTATAAGAACACCAGTCAGGTTGGATTAGGGTCCATATCAACAGCCTCATTTCAACTTAGTTACCTCTTTAAAGGCCCTATCTCCAAATGCAGTTACATTCTAAGGTACTGGAGGTTAAGGCTTCAACATATGAATTTGAGGGGGGACACAATTCATTTCATTACAGTGACGTTCCAGAAAACAGTTTGGACCTCTCCTCGCTCCCACGCCCAATCCTTTCTAAGAGGTTTGTAGGAACCATGGCAATCTTGCTCCCTGGAAATTCTGCCAAGTCCTTTCTTCCCCTTCAACACTGATCTCTCCTTCAGTCCTCACCACACGTTCACTTGAGGGGCAAGAGGGGTTTCTTTTGTCATTGACTCTCACTAGGAAATTTTAAGTAATCCCCTGCAGGGGAGAAAAACAAATGACTGAAAAACATCACTTAAATGGCAAAAGAAGAGAGTTATTCAAAGGATGTGACCATCATTACCACAGATTGTGAAATGAATAAAGTTTTCCGTAAAGCTGCCTTTATATTATACAGCCTCCCTGTTGGAGGAAATCTACTGAACCATCAATGCTGTAACACAAAATAGTTTGATGTAGTAGTTCTCTCAGGTGTATGCATGCCTTCGAGGAGTAACACAGTAAACAGAGGCCCAATGAGGAAATCCTGATAGTTAAATTTCCGGCACCTCAGACACTGACAGCACAGGTACTTGGCAGCAGGTAGGCCTTCCAGGAGCATCTGAACTCTTGGCACAAGGCAACCACTCCCACATACCACTCACCCTAGTTATGTTCCTCTAAGAGGATCCAAGGGCAAACGGTGCTCACATTCCCATCAGCTAGGATTGCTATTTGAAATTACCTCTAGAAAAGTTCCCAGAGATAAGGCCATTGGGTTGGTCATTCCCACTGCAGAAGGTGTAAAAGTTTAAAACTCGCTCCTGAGAAGTTAGTCTACATTAAACGTGGCCAGGCTCCATCATTCAATGCCTGCTTTCAGGTGGGCACTAGCCTAAAATCAGACCCAGACATTTTTGTTTTTTCTTTCTATTATAATCTTGACAGAATGACAGACCACTAGACTTCCACCCAGGAGAGAGGTCCAGAATCAAACTCCTTCCCTGGGTAGAAGAGAAATTTTTCTTCTCCAGATTGTTTTCCCCTTTGCTTCTCATCCTTTCACAGATTTTGTTGTAAGTGCACAGGTCTTCAGTAAGAAATAATGGCACCTCGATTTATCCTGTTCAAAGACAGCGCCCAGGACTTCCTTAGGTTACTCTTGAAAAGTGGATATTTTTTTTTTAATTCCGTATAGAAATGAACTCTTGAATGGTAAAGAGGATTTCATGCACAGAGGCAGGGATTCAATGTGATGAGCCTTTAAAAATAACTTAAGGAGCGCTGCTTTGAAGATTATCTTTTCCTAATTTGTTGTAAGTTTCTTAGTACTTTTTCCCTAAACCTTGATATTTTTCAAAACTTTAGTTTTATTGATTTTTCTAAACAGCAGAAGAAACACCCTACCCCAAGTGTTTTAGTCCCTCATTCTCTCCACATACAAGTGTTTTCGAGGGATTGCCCTTCCTCGAAGAAGTGGTCTGTTTCCTTTGTCAGGAAAATGCTTTGAACTTGCTCTGTGACTGCTGGTTTCTGCTCTGATAGATCTATTCTTGGATAGAAGTTATGACTGAGTGGTATCCTGATATGGTTGAAAAAATCCACATTGGATCCTCATACGAGAAGTACCCACTTTATGTTTTAAAGGTATGTTGTGGGAAGAGTCGTTGACCTTTCAACTTTGGGGGATGTGTTAATTCTCCAGCAGTGCTTGTTATTACTTGGATTTTTTTTTTTTGAGTTCTGGAAATATGTGTGTTATAAGTGTTCCTCAACTTTAATATCCAGCTATTTAGGGATTGGTTATTACCTTTAAATTTTTTTCCTTTACTAATGTAGTGTTGGTCTAACAGTATCAACTCTGTGACATAGATAAGCCATTTAACCTTCCTGGGCTTTAATGCCTACCTTCATAAAATGAGGGGAGTGGTCTAGATTAAATTTCAAATCCTGTTTTATTAACACCACCACCTCTGACTAACTGACTTAGGCAAAAAAAAAAAAAGAGTAGGGGAATCTGTGATTGAACAAATATTGACATTGATACAGTTTTTAGAACCAAAGAAAGAGTTGAACAGCGAAACTTAGGAAAGGATAGGAACCAGGGCAATGCTGGGATTTGGGGCAGCAGGGCTGATATGATAGCTTTTGCTTCAGTCACCACCTGTCTGGTTCTTTATTTTCAGTTGAATAAATTGGCCTTAGTAAAGTCAGTGAATGTGGCCACAGGAAGAATATTGGGAGCCGTGAAACTAAACTAATTCCTGCCTGTTAATTTCTAATTCAGCAGTTCTGTTTTTTTAACCACTCTTTCCCCCGAAGAAAAAAAATAAAAATAAATGAAAAAGAAGCTCTGGAAAACAATTTAATCATTGGAAAAATACATCCGATTTAGGAACATTTAATTTATACATAGTTTCCCAACATTATCTAAATTGTGATAGGTGGGCCTCTTCGATCATCCAAAGATAAGATTTTGACTCAGGATTTCTGGGTTTTCATCTGTTCTGACAAGAACTTGCAGTGCACACTCAAGGCAGACATAGGAAAATTGGGTCCTCTTGGCAGCCGAGTTGGTCAGCCAGACTGGATCCACGTAATCATGGCCTACCCACCCATGACATTTACTTTCAGCCGTGTTGTGTGTACTCTTTGGAACTTGTGTTTCTGGGACCTAATGTACATGTTGGAGAACCATGCTTTCTGCATGCGTTACTCCCAATCGTACTCAACCAAGGATGTGCACATCATGTGAGTCTCTGGGATTCCTCCATCTTCCCAGAGTCAGGACCGGCACCAAGAGAATTTGCTCAGCACAAACAGAAGGTCGAGTAAGGCAACTAGTGCAGACAACTCAGGATTTCTTTTACACTGAATGGATTAAATCAGCTGGGTAGTTCTCCTCTTTGTACAATTTGACCCTCTGTGGCCAAAGCCATTTGACTTTCTCACTTGCCTTCTTATTGGATATCACGAGCCCCGGGTTAGTTAAGAAGAACCTCCCTGAGTGGCGTAGATGGCAGTTTAAAAATCGAACTCTCTCTTTTTCTTGTTTTGGAATTCCAACCCCACATATTTGTTTGAGTTTGCAACACTCTTCTCCCTTCCCTCCATACTCTAACATGTGTGTCTAACTAATATTTAAAAGCAAATGAATTATGATTCATTTTGTTTGGAGGCGTTTTTGAGAATTCTTCTGAAGACATCAAAGCCTATCATGGAGGAAAGGTGGGGAGTCCTTATTCCAGAAAGCTGGCAGCTCCACTAGTCCCCCAGATGGTAAATCAAAATGAGGCCCCTGTCCCCAGACCTGGTGGTAATAAATTGGCGTGAAGCTAGATGTGTGCTTATTTTGGGGTGACATAGGGAAATAATCTAGACATTAAGAGTGTGCATCCGGGGAAAATGGTGAGGGAATCCAAGTTTATCTTGGACCACTGGCTTTCCTCTCCCAAGCCTTTCTCTGTCCCACCCCTCCCACAGAAAGCTGTGTACCCAACACATAACCACTTAATTCTAACTAGAGTGTGAAGGTATGGCCTGAAACACTAGTTCTCTGCTGTCTACTTCTACACCCACCTCATGCAGCTCTGGTATCGCAAGGGGATTGTGAGGGAATAAAAAGAGCTTTACACAAGACTAAATCAACTTCAATAAAAAATTTTAAACATTAAAAAAAATAAAAGTTAAAGAAAAAAGAGTTTTAAATCGAGTCCTGGCTTCAGACCTCAGTCCCAACCCTCACCAGCTATGTGACCTTAGCTACTATCCTTAAATTACACCAGCTTTTAATTTCCCTTGAGAATTCTCAAAGGCATGCAGAGAATAATACGTATTTCATAGATTTGCTAAAAGGATTAAGTAGAAGCACTATATATATGGAAGTTATTATCCTGAAGCGTCTTATTACTGTTTTTTGATTTTCTCTGTGCAGGTTTCTAGGAAAGAACAAAGGGCCAAAAGTGCCATGTGGATTGACTGTGGAATCCATGCCAGAGAGTGGATCTCCCCTGCTTTCTGCTTGTGGTTCATAGCCTCTGTAAGTATTCACATTCTCTTAAGCCAGAGTTTCCCAATATGTGGCCTAAGACCACTTGCGTCAGAATCAACTGGCCTGTTTATTAGATGCATTTTCCCAGGTCACATCCTAGAATTCGTGACTTAAAATGTCTGGAGGTGAGACTTGGGTATCTACAATCTTCACAGTCTTCTCAGGTGACTTTTATGCATATCAAGTTTGAGAACCAAGACTTTAAGCATTTAAATTACACTAAAGATTGTCTGTCTTATCCTTTCTGCATTTCTGGCTGGTGCTAAACACTGGAACATAATTAAGAAATAGTATGCCATTGTGGTATGTTTCCTAAGTAAAGGAAAGAACTGAAGCAATTATTGGAATTGAGTCCCAATGAATTTTTTTCTTTTGATTTGAATTATGCAGATATCTTTTGCCACATTCTACCCTTAGAAATTGAACATAAAGCAACATTACAGAGAAGATCGTATTATCCCATATATCATAATGGGGAATTTTGTCCCCGAAGAAGGCCTCGGCATCAAAAAATCCATATATGAGACAAAGAGTACACCATAAAAGTAAAAATTATAATGACTGTAAACCTCTATAATAAATGAAAACCGTTCAGAAAATTTTTGCAAATCATATATATGATCGGGGACTCATATCCAAGATATATAAATAACTTTTACAAATAAACAGTAAGAAGACAAGTAAAAGACAATTTTGAATGGGCAAAATATCTGAAAGGACAATTCTCCAAAGAAGGTATACAAATAGCCAATAAGCATTATGAAAAGATGCTCAACATCATTAGTCATTAGGGAAATATGAATCAAAACCACAATGAGATACCACTTCATACCCACCAGGATGGCTAAAATTTTAAAAAGACAGATAATAGCAAATATTGGTAAGAGTGTGGAAAAATTGGAACTCTCATCCATTGCTGTTGGGATCACAAAATGGTGCGGACAATTTAGAAAATGGTTTGGCAGTTCCTCAAAAGTTTAAGCATAGAGTTACCATTTGACCCTGCAATTCCACTCCTAGGTGTATAGCCAAGAGACTTGAACACGTATGTTTACAAATGTTCAAAGCAACATTATTCATAAGTCAAAAAGTGGAAACAATCCAAACATCTATCAACTTATGAGTGGATAAATAAAATGTGGTATATCCTTACAATGGAATACCATTCAGCAATGAAAAGGAATGAAGTACTGATTCAACATGGATGAATCTTGAAAACATTATGCTAAGTGATAGAAGCCAGACACAAAAGGCCATATATTTTATTATTCCACGTACATGAAATGTCCAGAATGGGCAGATCCACGGAGAGAAAGTTGATTAGTGGTTGCCAGGCTGGAGGAAGAGGAGAAAGGAGAAGGGGGGTAATTCCTAATGGCTAAAGGGTTTTTGGTTTTTGGTGTTGGTCGGCGGGGTGATAAAAATATTCTACAATCAGAGAGTGGTGATGGTTGCATACCTCTGTGATATAAAATCCACTGAATTGTGCACTTAAAAATGGTGAATTTTCTGGCATGTGAATTATATCTCAATAAAGCTGTTAAAAGCTAGGCACCCCTTCCTCTGGGATTTCAGCTGCAACCACACATGAAGGTAGGGCTTGACACACAGAGTATAGGCTATATTTCAGCCCTCACTCTAAACAGCCCTCACTCTAAACATCTCAAAATTTTTTAAATAAAAAAATAGACTAAGTTTAGTGGATGTTAACTAGATGGATATTAACTAGACTTAGTGTGGTGATCACTTCACTATATAGACAAATTTTGAATCATTATATTATACACCTTAAATTAATACAGTTGACCCTTGAACAATGCAGGGGTGAGGGGTGCCAACCCTCCCTACGCTTGAAAATCCATGTATAACTTTACAGTCAGCCCTCCATATCCGCAGTTCTGCATCTGTGGATTCAATGAGCTGCAGATCATGTAGTACTATAAAAATCTGAAAAAAATCTGCATACAAGTGGACCCACACAGTTCAAACCTGTGTTGTTCAAGGATTATATGTCAATTATACCTCAGTTAAAGAAGAAGACACAGACTAAGTTTAGAAGGACATAAAAGATATATCATCAAATATACTTGGTTTAATTTGTAGGTAATTCGTTTCCATGGGCAAGAAAATCTGCCTACCAGTCTTCTGAGGCACATGGATTTCTATGTTATGCCAGTGGTTAACGTGGATGGTTATGACTACACATGGAAAAAGGTAGGTGAAGGTAAAGAAAACAAAATAGGGGATACAGGATACATAGGCTGAATTATTTATAGAATCCTGGACCTTGGCATAATGGTTTTATTATGAAAAAATTTTTTTACTTCATTATGGAAAAGTTCAAACATATATGAGTGGGAGTAATTGTATGGTAAACTCCTATGTACCCATCACACAGCCAATAAACTCACAGCCAATCTTTTTTTTTTTTTTAGCCAATCTTTTCTCATCTATATCCCCAACTCCCTTCTATCTTACCCATATTATTTTGAAGCAAATCTCAGATACCATATCATCAATAAATATTTCAGTATGCCTCTCTAAAAGAGGTCTTAAAAAAATAATGGTACAATTATACCTAAAAATGAACAATAATTATTTACTAGCATAAGATTTCCAAGCAGTGTTTAAATTTCCAATTGTATCATAACTTTTTAAAAAGTTTATTTCTTTGGTTCAGGATCCAAATAGGCTAATATATTGTGATTGGTTTATAGCTTTTATTTTTATTTTAATCTGTAGATTCTCTCTCCATCTCTCTTTTTCTCTATTTCCTTGCAATTTTTTCATTGAAGAAAAGAGCTTCCTGTTGTCTGGATTTGCTAATTGCTTTGCCATGTTCCTTTGTCCTCTGTATTTTCTAAAACTTGATATTTGGATTCCAGAAGCTTTATAAGATTCAGGTTTGACGTTTTTGGCAAAACTACTTCATTGTGATAGTGTGTTCTCCCAACAGGAGGTGCACAATGTCTGGCTGTATCTCTTTTTGTGATGTTAGCTACCTTGATGTGCAGTACCTACATCCATTCATTCTTACTAGGAATCGTTTGAATGGTATTTTGATTGTAAAATCATGAATTACAAGAATTAGAACAGCATTCTAACCGAACGTGCATTGTAGCAGAATTGCGTTCTAACCAATATGCGAATTTAATCCTAGTACCCTTTAACTCAATCATGAACATAAGTATGAATATCATGGTCCGTCTCATCTATACTGGAAACCATTACTATTTCTAATCCATCAACATCATGATTCATGTAAAATTACTCAAGCCATATGAAGTACAGTCCTTCCTAATTTAATGTGAGGCACGTGAAAACATAGTTGAACATATATGAAAAACCTACTTGAATAGCACATACAAACACTAAGGGGAATGAGAATGATTGCAGTGATTAGATACATAGGAATTATACAGGAATTATTTTATGTAGAGGGTAATTTAAGCAGAAGAGATAGGAATAGTGAAGGAGATTGATGAAAAAGTCATCTCAGGGAAGACAAATACTGTGAGTAAAAGTTTGTCCGTAGGAGTGAGCAAACCCTGAACTAAGTAAATGAGAAATACCTAGTATAGTACCTAACACAAAATTGGTGTTCAATAAATGGTCACATTTGTAGGTTGCTATTACAATGAATTTATGCCTTCACTGGAATCACAGTGGAATTCAGCCACCTTTTAGATATTCTTACTCCCCAACTGTCCTTTGTATCTTAACTCTGCCAATTAGTCCCTGAAGTATGAGAACTTGATTTCCTCGGAACAACTGTTGCTACCAGAATCACAGGTCTGGGGTTGGAAGCAGACTGGGAGGCTTGGCAAAAGTGTTGGTGGAATAGGGAAAAGTGTGCCATGTCATCCCAACCCAGAACTTAAACAAAGTCTGTGCAACTGTTTACATGATCAAATTCCCAGATTACCCCAAGAACCCAATGGAGTATTTGCATTATGTTTAAAAACCAGAGTTGAATCAGTACAATCAAAGGAGCCATCAGGCTAGAGGTGTCTGCACAGCTCTGCCTCCTAAAGGTTTTTTTGTGTTTTTTTTGCGGTATGTGGGCCTCTCACCACTGTGGCCTCTCCCGCTGCAGAGCACAGGCTCCGGATGTGCAGGCCCAGCGGCTATGGCTCACGGGCCCAGCCGCTCCGCGGCACGTGGGATCTTCCCGGACCGGGGCACGAACCCGCATCCCCTGCATCTGCAGGCGGACTCTCAACCACCGCGCCACCAGGGAAGCCCCTCCTATAGGTTTTAAGTGAGTGTTGAATTCAATCTAAAGAGAGCATGGAAACTCATGACTCAACAATTTTGTATTATAATCATCAAGCTTGCTAAAAGACTTGATCTTAATTATTCCCACCACAAAAAAGAGATGATAATTTATGTGACATGATAGAGGTGCTATCCCCCAAATGGCAATCATATTACAATATGTAAATGTATCAAATCAACATGTTGAACACCTTAAATTTGTGCAATGTTATATGTCAAACACATTTCAATTAAAAAAATGACTCATAGTTTTAATTTGAGTTGAAACACCAAGTTATTTTACTTTTCACAGAAGGAACTTAAAATGACAATGCATAAAATTAAAGGAAACAAGGCCAAATAAGAAGGCCAGCAAGCAGCCTAGCAAAACCAAATGAAATGGTTTTTTTGTATAGGTCAAAGCTCATGAAATATCACCATTTCAGTTGATTCAAGTTTGAGTGAACCCAGCTGAGACCTGGATAGAACAGGGGCTATGCAAGAAGTACTGTGAAGACAGTGACAGGATAAAGAGATGGAGTTGAAGGAGAGAAACACAACACTGTCCACTTAGGCTTTAAAAGTCGTGTCTTTCCTGAACTGCAAACATGGCTGCCCTGGTTACCTGTGTTTTGTTTATTTAGAATCGAATGTGGAGAAAGAACCGTTCTTTTCATGAAAACAATTCTTGCATCGGAACAGACCTGAACAGGAACTTTGCCTCCAAACACTGGTGTGGTAGGTTGTTTGCTTTATTTCTAACAAATGTCTCTTCATTTAAAAGGTGGTATTCCTAAAAGCTCATTAATTCAAACTGATTAGAGGGGAGGCCTATCTGAATCAGAAGATAATTTAGATAAGAAACTTTTTGGTTAAACGTAGTGCTATGAAGTTTGACTCAGATCAGCAAAACACCCTTACCCTGTTCCTCCCTGCCATATCCATACCTTTAAAGAAGGAAGTTGGATTAGTTCTTTAAGGTCCCTTCTAACTTCAAAATTCTAAAATTCTATTTCTCTGAAATCATAAGGAAGTGACCACTAAATTTCCTACTTTCATCAACAAATAGCATTCATTATGAGGATATCAAAGGCTAGGGTTGGGTGAGTACCTCCTATTTTCAATTGCTTTGGAAAATATTGACTTCTATAGTGCTGCAAAATATTTAGTGGGGTTTTTTTTCCCTTTGGCTTGTGGGATCTTAGTTCCCCAACCAGGGATTGAACCCATGCCCCCTGCAGTGGAAGTGTGGAGTCCTAACCAATGGACCATCCTGGAATTCCCAGAACATTTTGTTTTGTATTCACTATTCACTTTCTTAAGTTCTTTCTTTCATGAATGTCGTAAAGAGAAACTTGTGTCCAGCACTGTGGGAGCTCCTTGTTCCTTGATTCCAATGAGTTAAGACACTCAGTGAACACTGATTTAGGCATTTGGGGATATTGTCTGCTCTCAGGGAGGTAGGTGTTAGTTCACCACCCCCTCACTATGTTTCATAGTTACTACGTTTAAGAAACGACTACAAAGCAACACAAAACTTAACGACTGAGCTGGAATCACCCATATTTTTGGAGGTGGGAGCATGTAACAACAAGGGAGCACAGCTACTGAAACCACAGAAACATCCTCTTCCTCCCATTCCTTTACTCTACACAGTCCTAGGTACATGATCTTCTGTATTTCCTTTTAAAAAAAGAAGTGAAAATTCATGATTTTGAACATTTCATCATTATCCCAAAGTAGATATGAAAACTTTTCGGTCGAGTACTTACCTTTTCTCTTCATTTCCTCCTTCCTGTAAGTCAGAAACCCCATGAAGGCAGTGACCACTATCCATTACCTAGTGCAGTACCTGACACACTGAGGGGTCTCTGAAAGCTATTCAAATGAACATGTGCATGAAATTAGTTGTTTTAAGAGAGCTACAGATAAAGTAAGTAAACAGAGGAGAGAACAGTCGATCCTGCCTCAGGCTAAAGGGAATCACTTAGTGGTTTCTTCGTAAGAGACCATCGTTAAGATTATTCAGTAAAAGTGCCCTATGGGAACATACGTGTATGTATAACTGATTCACTTTGTTATAAAGCAGAACCTAACACACCATTGTAAAGCAATTATACTCCAATAAAGATGTTAAAAAAAAAAGTGCCCACTGAGGTGTAAAGACTGCCACAGCAGTGATAATTGGGCAGGGAGCCAGAGAAACAGCAACTAATATAAAAGACCTCTGAATAAATAGAGCTGACAGTTGCTAAGTGCTGGGCAGTTTATATATTCCATCCCGTGAGTTTCATTATCTACACATCATGGATGAAGAAACCCAGACTTTAAAGGTTAAGTCCCTTGCTCAAGAGCACAGAGCTAGGAAGCGGCAGAGCTGGGATATAAAGCCAGGCCGACTAACTCCAAGTTTGTTGAAATTCTTCTAAGTCTGACAATCACTCTTCAGTTATAAGTTCCCTTTTGGAGCTTCTTTCATCCGCAAGCTCTTTTGCTGCTCTATTTTACTTAATGTTTTTCGTGGTAAAACTAGCATTACCTGGGCTTCCTAAGTGGCGCAGTGGTTGAGAGTCCGCCTGCCGATGCAGGGGACACGGGTTCATGCCTCGGTCCGGGAGGATCCCACATGCCGCGGAGCGGCTGGGCCCGTGAGCCATGGCCGCTGAGCCTGCGCGTCCAGAGCCTGTGCTCCGCAACGGGAGAGGCCACGACAGTGAGAGGCCCGCGTACCGCAAAAAAAAAAAAAAGAGAGAGAGAAAGGCAGGCTCTGTAAGGATAATAAGGATCATGGAGTAGCCCATGGAACCCAAGGACTAGGATGCAGGCAGACTTCGGAAACAGACTAGAACTGGGCCTGAGGCACTATAGGGAGCTCAATGGCTCCTTTCTTTCCCCACCTCATCTCTGCAATGCACACTGGCCTTCTCTGTGTCCCAATCCATGTGACGACAATGATGATGATAATGCTGATAAACAAGTTATTAAACACTCAGTATATGCCAGCACTGGGAAAAGCATTTTATAATTTATCCATTTAGTAGATAAGGAAATTGAGGTATAGATAAGTTTAAAAAAATCAAGATTGACTTGCCTCTTAGGGCATGCCCAATAATTCTACTCTTTCTCAATCACTCTAGAAGATTGATTGAAATGCAAGTGAGTGATAAACAGCTTAAACGCCAAAATAGAAGACTAGAACTTTTAAAAATTACTGTTGTCTTAACAATTGGCGGTGCCTTACTGGCACTTTAAAAAAATAAAATAAAACAGAAATATATTTGAAAGGAAAACTTCCAACATGTTAAGAGTTGACAGTGCCAGATGCCCCTCTTGTGCCACAAGTGTTTTGTAAAATGTAAAATTCCCATTGAGTGAAAAGAATTTGTCTTGCTTGGTTGCTTTGGGAAGCCAGAGAGCATATGGGTATTCAGATTTCCTGCCGGGCCACAGAAGTTCTGTTGATATTGCATAGAATGGGGATTCCAAACAGTCCTTACAATGGAAGTCTAAAAGTAGTGTCCAATTTAAGGCCTCATCTTTCATTACCGTTATTTATTCCTATAAAGGACTAATTTAGATTACATCAACTTTTGACTTATTGGTTAAAAAAAATTACCCAAGCCATATAGCTATTAAATGGCAAAGACAAGATTGAAATCAAGTGATGGGGTAATTAACAATATGTTACATAGCCTCTTATTGTAAAGAATGGTTATCATCAATGGTGCCCAATTTGAGTCTCCTAAAATAAGAGCATTGACTTCACAGGTTTGCCGTAAAGATTAAATGAGATATCGCCTGTAAGTCTTAGCAGAGTTCCTGACAGATAGCTTGTGTTCTTTGGATGTCAGCTGGTGATGTTATTGCTGTTATCTTCTTTGTTTTCAAGAGAGTAGCTTGACTGAAACTAGAATCTGCATCTTGATTTCAACTTATCAGTGGAGGGATTCCGAATGGCAAAAGACAAGTGAGGGACCCAAATTGGGGCTAATAAACGGTTTCCAGGAGGGAAGAATCTTTCTGGGTCAGAGGTGGCTCCCTGGGGCTCTACCGCTGTGAATTACGTACAGAGGAGAGAAGTGATGGGAGTCAGGCTACCATCCGAAGTGATGTTTCGTATAATTTCTCAAAGGAATGAACACATATCAGTCTAGCACCAAATATCGCCATTCCGTTTTACTTACTAAACCACTTTAGCAAGTTAGAAGTAGCACTGAAGGCAGACTTACATATTCTGAGTTCTCAAATGAGACTTTTATGGGCTGGATTAATTAGTGATTTTTAAGCTACACATATCAGAAAAACCAAACTTACAATGATGAAAGAAAATGGGGTTTATTTTTCTCTTGTAACCACAAGTTTGGAGGGAGAGCTGCCATTTCTGAGACTCTCTTAGCCACTTTCTCGGGGCTGCAAGATGGCTGCCCTCAGGCAGCAGCTGTTGGATGGCTTGCTATGAGGGCATGTAAATATTTGAATTCAAAATAAACATAAACAACATTTGGGGACATTAGAAATATGTTCTTTACAGAGCTCGAGTGAATCCATTTATCTAAAAATGTTACACCCTATATATTAGGAGAATACATGGTCAGGGAGATCACAAATTACAATAGGTTGCGTATCTACTTATGATTCCACTCCATCAATTTCACTACAGAGGAAGGTGCCTCGAGTTTCTCGTGCTCGGAAACCTACTGTGGACTTTACCCTGAGTCGGAACCAGAAGTGAAGGCAGTGGCTGATTTCCTGAGAAGAAATATCAACCACATTAAAGCTTATGTCAGCATGCATTCATACTCCCAGAAGATAGTGTTTCCGTATTCCTATAGCAGAAGCAAAAGCAAAGACCATGAGGAACTAGTAAGTGCCGCTTAATTAATTTTCTCATTAGCCTTTCAGAAGTAAAATAATACATAGTTCAGGAATCAAAAACTGTGGGGGAAAATGTTCTGTAGAGGACAAAGGGGGATAGATGCTTTATATCTTGATCTAACATTTCTGAGAGTCACCCTACGTCAGGGTTCATTGAGAGATTGTAAAGGACTGAGCCTTATTTTGAGGACATGAACTTCCGTCGAGCAGAGGGGCTCTCTAGGAAAATGTCAGACTAGCTCTTGGAACCTCAGGAGGGAACCAGTCTACCTTGACCTAATCTACATATGAAGCCATATGAACAAGGACAAGGACAAGGCTTTCTGGAATTATTGGTCTGTTTGTAGGTGCTAGCTTTCTACAACAGCCCGCCACAGATCAAGTCTTAGCACAATACTTATCGATTTGATACTAGCATTGGGAATTGTTTATACACTGACCTTCCTAACTCGCAGGGGTTTGGTCCTATTAAAAGCAACTCCAATTTCAGCATTGAGGCAAGACCTCCCTCCTTTTGTGGAATGCAGTGAATGATACAGTGAGTTCAAAGAGGACTCGCAGTTGGCTACCCCCTCATCACTTTTTGGTCCCAGATATTCTATGCTTGGGTTAATGGCAAAGGATGCAAGGGTTCTTGATGGATTGTGGCTAGGTTTGGACAAATCCTCATCCCAGATGCTCTCTAGACAATGGAAGTGCTGTGGCAACAGTCCACTTCTTGCCCAAGGTCTGATCTTTATGTACCGGTTTGTTTCTTATTGACTTGTTTTGGTCTGGTTCTCTTAACAGAATAAACTATAGCCACATTAGGGGCTAGCAATTCCTGATGACAAATATAAAGTTATTTGCAGTTGCTAAGAATAACTCATTTAAAACAGAAACATCCTTGATACTTATGATTCCTTTTTCCTCTCAAGAGAAAACTTTTAAGGAAAGTTCCTTTATTGGTGTTATCTTTGAAGAAGTGAGAGGATATTCATCATGATCTGGAAATAGACAGTGTGATTTTGAATTATTTTTGGATTACTATCATCACAAGTGTTTGTTGAGAGTTATTATGTGTAAAATACTGTGTTGATGGACATTGAAAGAAGCATCAGGTAGGACCCTGCCCTTTAAGAGAATATGAAATGGTTAGGGAGCTCAGCCATTAGCAATTGTTACAGATAGCTGTACTGTAAGGTATAGTAACTACTAAGTAAGTGACACAGATGGTACAACTCACTCCTGGCTGGGATAACTAGGAGTGGCCTCATTAATTCATTCAGAAGGAAACAGGTAAGTGAGGGGATAAAGTCCCTGTCCGGAGGGCTTATAATCTATTAAGGTGTGACATACTGTAAAGAAAAAGGAATGATAAAAGCGCCAGTGAAGTGAAGGAACAGGCACAATTCCAGCCAGATACTGAAAGATAGGACTTCTGTAAGCGGACCCGGAGGGGAAGACTTTCTAAGCTGAGACCAAGGTTCTCCCCACAGGAAGTATGTTCAGGGGAATGTAGGGTCAAAAAAAGGAAGTTGATCCCTCAGAAAGTAGATGAGGTCAGCCTGTGAAGGAGAGGTCACCTAGTCTGAATGTCAGAATCAATTTACATTTTATTCCGTAGATCGGGGGGGTTCCGTTAAAACTTTTGAGCAGAGGAATGGCACAACATCATATCCACTGATATTCCTCAGGTCCTTCAAGGGAGGGACAGTGAATACCATGATGTAGTGCCAATTTCAGAAAAGATCTGCATAAGCTAGAAACAAAAATAGTGGAACAGGGGACTTTGTTACTATCCTGCAGCACACCAGGGATATAAGCTGTTTTATTTGATGAGGCTTTGGGAGGTATTAGACATTTTACACGAAAAGGAAATAGAGTTTGTGAGAAGAATGAGGAGGGAATCATACATTGCTGAGGAGGGAATCATACATTGCTGACATACGTGTATTGTTTAGAGAAGCTGGGTTTAAAGTTTGGTGACGATTTTGTCTAGTTGTTTGCCTTTGAAATATAGTTAGACTTTGTTTTACAGTATAATTTTGTTACATATACTTTGTTTTACGAAATAAATGAATTCCTAAAGAAGGCGTATGAGAATTATTTTTTCTGCAACTTAAATAAAATTTCAATATATTGGAAGAGTCTGTGTCTAAAGCCACCCAACTGTGATTTCCGTAAAGAGAAAAACATTTTTAAAAGTTAATTTATTCTTCTCAATTTATCTCTTGGATAAATGCAGATTTTTTCATATATACAATTCTCCCCACACCCCAGCTCTATTGAGATATAATTAATTGACATAACATTGTGTAAGTACAAGGTGTACAATGTGACGATTTGATACACGTATATATTGTGAAATGATTACCACAACAAAGTTAATTAACACGTTCGTCACCTCACATAATTAGTTTCTTCCTTTGTGGTGAGAACACTTAAAATCTACTCTCTTAGCAACTTTCAAGTATATAATACAGTATTGTTAGCTATAGTCACCAGGCTGTATTTTAGATTCTCAGAACTTACTCGTCTTATAACTGGAAGTTTGTATCCTTTGACCAGCATCTCCACATTCTCCTCCCTCCACCACCCCCAGCCCCTGGCAACAACCATTCTGCTCTCTATTTCTTCATATATACAGTTTGATTGAATAAATATATGATTGGGTTTTTGTGTTTTTAAAAGAAACTTCTACCTGTCTTGTTTTAAAGCTGTACATTAACTGAAATTCCATATCTTATTGATTTCAGTCTCTAGTGGCCAGTGAAGCAGTCCATGCTATTGAGAATACTAATAAAAATACCAGATATACACATGGCAGTGGTTCAGAAAGTTTATGTAAGTATTTCTTCTTAAGATCTTAGGGGACTGTGAGGTACTAAGGAAATTTGTGTTTGGTTTTTCTGTGTGGATTTAATTTTTCTAAGTGGAATCTTTAAACATGGTCCCATGTAAAACAATTGGATTATAACAGAATTGGAAGCATGATAGCTATGACAGTACTGAACAAGGCTATATTAATACATAAATATACTAAAAAGAAACCAAAATGATACTTAAGAAATTATGCTCAGTGCTATAGAGTAGGGATTATAGAATTGGTATCACACTAGTTGAGTGAGACAGAAAAAGTCATAAAGGGTCAAAAGAATGTTTAAGATGCCCAGGGCCACCATGTAAGGTTGTGCAGGTTGAACACTGTACAAATCTAGGAATACCATTTACATTAGATGCTTTTTTAGTGGCAACCTGTGTCCAAGAGTATAGCTCACGGCACACTACAGTTGAATGTCCTTTGTTTGTATCACACTGATGGAACATGTGTGTGGCAAGCTCTTAACAAATATTTTAAATTAATTTCTGCTGGGAGATATTTGTTGAGGGACTCCTTTGTATCCACAGTGGGATAACAGACAATTTTGCTGTTTTTGAAACTGGAAGGGGAGATGGGAGAAGAGAAACAGAAAATAAGCATGTAACAAGGTGTCAGCAAACTATAACCCATAGGCCAAATCCAGCCCACTGCTTGTTTTTGGATAGCCTGTAAGCTAAGAATGGTTTTTCCATTTCTTAAATGGTTGAAGAAAACCAAAAGAAGAATAAGATTTTGTGACATGCGAAAATTACGTAAAATTCAAATTTCAGTGTCCACAAATAAAGCTTTATTCAAACACAGCCACACTCATTCATTTGTATATTGTCTATATAGCTTTCAGGACAGTGGAGTTGAGTAGTTCTGACATAGACTATGTGGCCCTCAAAGCCTAAAATATTAATTATCTGGTCCTTCACAGAAAAAGTTCGCCAATCTCAGATGTAAACAATTAAATAGTAAAATATAGTGTAATCCCATTGATAAGTGAACAACATAGTACTAGCGTATAGGTTTGAAAATGACTGCCTGAGAGAGAGGCAGCTTAGCTCGGGTGGCCTGGAAAGGTCTTCCTCGGTAGGTGACATGTCTGGGAGACCTACCCAGTAAGTGGCTGCCAAACAAAGGTGTGGGAAAAAACCAGGGAGAGGAAATGGCATGTGAAGAGGCTTTGAGATAATATGTGCCAAGTCCCAGAGTTGCCTTTAACAGGTATGATTTATAGGGGGATAAAAACACATTCATATTAATAATCACATCCATATTATTTTCAGTAAATTACTTGAGCACCAAAGGTCTATTAGTAGAAAGTCCAGAATCTTCCTTTTCCTCCTCAATCATCCCAAATTATCTCAGGACAAACTGAGGCCAGATTGGTCCACGTGGTGTCTCTGTCTCTTGCTGTCACTGGTCTATCTCTGCCTTTGCCGACCCAGGTCCTTGCTCTGGGTCACAACTTCCTTTCATAATTCAGAGCTTTCTTGATTCCCATCCTCTCTCTCCTGTTGTTCCCCAAAGCATGACCATAGTGCCTCAGGGCTGGAGGCACTTCTAGAGCAACTTCTTGTTTTGACGAGATCATTCCATCTCCAGGCATGCATTCATTCAATACAAATCTGTGTGTGTGTGTGTGTGTGTGTGTGTGTGCGCGCGCGCGCGCGCACGTGTACATAAGTATAAAAAAAATTCTGGAAGAATAAATGCCAGATATTAATAATAGCTATCAGAAATATTTGCTGAATGAATAACAACTAATCCACTGTTGATGGATATTTTTCAATACTTCAGTATAAACAGTGCTTCAGTAAACACCTTTGTCATTAATTCAAGTATAGGTATTGGAAGGAGGAAAAATGATCACTTTGCATATTATATGAGTGTCTACCTGGAAAACACAAAAATAGAGTAACAAAGAGTTGAGTAAGGTGGCTGACTATGAACTAAATATAAACGAATCTATAACTTACTTATATACCAAAAACAATCAGGAAGAAAGTAAAATGGAAAAAAGATCCTACTGCCCCCCCCAATATACATGTATACACATGCAGACGTGTACATATAGATACATACATACATATATAGATTCATTGTTAAATGTATATATGTGCGCACACAAATCCATATGATCTCTATGAAAAACCTAGAAAACTTTACTGGTGTACATAAATGAAGACAAATAAAAGGAGAAACCCACTATGGTTTTGAGTGGAAAAGCAATACAAAAAAAAGTGCTAGTCATTCTAAATTAGTTTGTATATTTAATGCAGTCCCAATGAACACTTAAATGACTTTGAACTTCATTTGAAAGAATACATTTGGTAGAAGAGCTTGTAAAATTCTGAAAAATAAGATTAATAAAAGAGAATTTGCTCCAACCAAGTATTAAAACACATTATAAACCTGTCATAGTTGCAGGGGTTTTTTGTTTTAATTATACTAATTATAAAGACACAAAGAAGCAATTATGGATAAACAAGAAGGTTCAATGTAAAGGAACTGAGCCTGGAAGTGACATCATTAGAAGGGAATAGTGAGTACAGAAAGACACTCAGATATATAAGATCTAGAATCTCATAAAGAAGGCATTTCAAACAGTTAAGAATGTTAGACATTGTTCAATTAATAGGGTTGGAAAAACTGGTGAGTTACTTAGAAAAAAATTGTACTTAGATTACTAACATGTCTTTCTCCAAAATAAATTCCAGATACATAAAATATTTTAACATAAAAACACTGCCATAAACCAAGTTGAAGCCTAAATGACCAAATAAGAAAAAAAAATTCTCCACATATTACA
Organism: Neophocaena asiaeorientalis asiaeorientalis; assembly: GCF_003031525.2. Classification (NCBI taxonomy): domain Eukaryota; kingdom Metazoa; phylum Chordata; class Mammalia; order Artiodactyla; family Phocoenidae; genus Neophocaena; species Neophocaena asiaeorientalis. The sequence continues at coordinate 3,708,043 of NW_020174268.1, read as the reverse complement.
CAGGGCTAATAACACTAATGCTGCTTTTATAAGTAATCTATAAAATGAATCAAGAAGAAAACTGAGCAAAGACAATTGATAAAAATATAAAGATGGTCAATAAATATACCAAAAAAATGTTCAACTCACTGATAATCTAACATAAAGACAATTTGATATTATTTTTCAAATAAAATTGCCAGAAATGTATAATTCACATGGATGGTATGGGAATGGAGCATGGGCATATTCATTCATACCCTGCTAATGGAGGTATAAATTAGTTCAATTCTTTTGAAGGCTATTTGGCAACGTGCAGCACAACAGCACAACGTGCAGCTCTCCAAATAAATAATTATTAAAATTAATTACATCCAGCTTTACAGAGCAATGCTATGAGATCATTAAAAATGATAAGGTAGGGCTTCCCTGGTGGTGCAGTGGTCAAGAATCCACCTGCCAATGCAGGGGTTATGCGTTCGAGCCCTGGTGCGGGAAGAGCCCACAAGCCACCGAACAGCTAAGCCTGTATGCCACAACTACTGAGACCATGTGCCACAGCTACTGAAGCCAGCATGCCTAGAGCCCATGCTCTGCAACAAGCAGTGAGAAGCCTGCACACCGCAACTAGAGAAAGCCCGCGCGCAGCAAGGAAGACCCAATGCAGCCAAAAATTAAAGAAAAAAAATGATAAGGTAGATTTGAACTCATTAATACATAAAGCTGGCCAGGATAGATTATGTTTAGGAATGTTCCTGAATAGCTTGTATAGAATGATCTTATTTATGTAGGAAAAATATTATGTTAAAGTATGCACTGAAAAAGAAAGCACTAGAATATAAATGGTGACTATCACTCCTTGGTAGGGTTATATGGGTAATTTTTATTTTCTTCCTTAACCTGCTTTCCTTCAATCTCTATTTTCTTCCACAAACTTAGATTATTTAATAATCAGAAAAAAGCAAAACTATTTTCATTTTTAGGGAAAAAAATCCCATCTTGTTAGTTAACTTGAAACATCTGTATTTCAAAAAGTAATTTCTTATTTCTTTTTGTAGATCTAGCTCCTGGAGGTTCGGATGACTGGATCCATGACTTGGGCATCAAATATTCGTTTACAATTGAACTTCGAGATACAGGCAGATACGGATTCTTGCTGCCAGAGAGTTACATCAAACCCACTTGTACAGAAGCTTTCGCTGCTGTCTCTAAAATAGCTTGGCATGTCATCAGGAATGTTTAATGCCCTTGATTTTTTCACTCTGTTCCCATATTTTAATTTACTGATTCCAGCCAAACCAAATCTTTGTACCAGTTTCTTTTTAAGTTTTATCAGTTTTCATAAAAGGTTTTCCCATTCCTTGGTTTTGTCAAAGAACAAAATAAATGCTACCTTAAAATTAAGGCAGACAAGGGTTCACATTTCTTTTTCCTTTTTTTTTTTTTTGAGAGGCTAGGTACTGATTTTTTTCTTTGATTCGCGACATTTGACTAGACATCTCAAGCAATTGTAATACAATACCTACTTTCATGCAGAGCATTGCATCCTGAACAAAAAAAGGAAAGGCTGTCACAAGTACATTAAAGATTTCTGCTCCAAATTTACAGTAAGTTTCTGCTAACGCCTTTAAAAACACACCCGTGCATTCCGTTTGCTCCACTGTAATAGACGATGGCCGAGAAAGCAGAGGAGTGTGAAAAGCAGGACAAATATCGCCTGTCACTCCAGTTCAGCTGCTCAATAAAAACGTTGAGCGAATGAATACAGTTATCTTCGACAACAAACGTGGCATTTTTGCATATTCACAACAGCTGTCTATTGTAAGAAATTATGTAATAAAAGTAGAAGACGCTTTCTCTTAAATCCACTGTTAATTGGGAATTTTATCTCTCCTGGGTTCCCGGTTTCTTTTCCAGGGCTAGCTCGTTAGGCACAGGTTTTTTGATTTCGACAGCACGCCTAGGAAGCGACGTTACGCCCAGGGGGCGCGTCCACAAAGGGGCGGTGCATACGCGCTGACGACTAATCTGGCAGCCGGAAGCTGCTTCGGTCTACAGAGGAACAGGGCGAGCTCTTGACTTCCGGCGGCATTTTGAGGCGATCCTCTTAGCGGCCTGATAGTGTTTTCCTTGTCTTTTCTTACTCTCCAGTCTCTCTTCGTTCCTTTTTTTCCTACGTCCCAGGCTCGCTTGACCCTGGCGAAGCGGCAGGCGGGTTCCGCTCCCCAGCCATCCCGGAGTCCCTCGGTAGCCGAGGACAGGTTCCCGGGAGCCGCGCGCACCTCCTTCTCGCTGTCGTCTTCCCGGGGCCAGGCGCGGGGACAGAGAGTCGCCTCCCCCGCTCCTTGGAGCGGCGGCGGCGGCGGCGGTGCCACCTCCGGGCTGCGCTTGCGAAAGGAGCTCAGCGAGGAGGTAAGTTTGAACTCCGTGAATTGGCGTGGGTACCGGGGGAAAGGCGTTGGGTGGGCCCGGGATGGGGGGGCCCCGCTTGTCTTCCATCCCTGCTTGGGTCACGCCGGAATTTTGAGCTCTCCTTGAGCGTTCCACCCTTAACTCTGCAATAGATCCCTGTGCTCCTGACTGGTTTCTCGCCCTGGTTCTGATTCTGGCGAGTTTGCCTAAGGGAGCAAGTGGATTCAGACTGGAGGCCTTGCTGGGTCACTACCATTTGATGTGAGCCTGGGAACTCTTGCGCGGTATTCGCATTGGTATGAGATGGAAGGGTGCCGGAGTATGGTCTTAGATTGAGAAGCTCCCTCTTTACACATTCCAGACCCGTTAGGGAAAGGTATCTTTTGGTTATATTTGGTCTTGGTTATTTCCCGGGAGTGATTACGACGCAGGTGCTCGGAGTTGAGGAGTGCTACTTTTATCTTCACAGTCCCTAGGTAGTTACTTTTGGCAACTATCTGTCAGAAACCCGGAAAGGTGAATGAAAGGAGAGGCTCTGATGTTTGGCATTGTCTCTTTCTAAATAGCTTAAAATAATTTATGTGGCTGGAAAATTATTCAGAGTCGGTATCACGTGAATGATATCGGTAGGATCTTGTTTGTGGAGCGTAGTGTCGAGCCATTCGGTTGTATCCCGAGGTTTTCAGATAATTTGAACTACTTTGAAAATTATGGGCGTACGCAACCTCTTCAGGTTTTTGATTGTTTTGAAGAAATAATTTAAAAGTTTGGAAAAATCTTCACACCTCAAGTTTTCAAAGTTTTGCCAAAAATACTGTTGCAGTAGATCCAAATGCTTATGCAGTACAATACATGCGTATGTATGTGGTGCCGGTTATCGGAGTCTGGTTCTGCAGTGTTTGAAATTACTGACGTTAGAACCTAAGCGACAATGTTTTGGACAGTTTTGTGGACATATCTCTAGATTTTCGAATAATTTAGAATTTAATGAAATATTTCGATTATAACATGACAGTTTCACAAAGAGACTAAGAATGTAGGTGCAGGTATGTAGCAATTTGTGTCTAAAAATAGTTGTATTGTGAAACTAAGACTTTTACTGTGGGAATCTGGGAGGACCTAGTTTTTTCAGGTGCATGCCTCTTACGCGCTTCCTAACTATCGGTGATTCGAAATGAACATTGATTGCATATTTTAAGATATGCAAATTTATCTGATTTTCATAATTATAAATTAAAACTAAAATCCCACAGGTGGATGCTATTTTACTTTCTGTACAAGTTATCAAACATTTAATAAGTTATCGGTGTTAACTTGTAATATGCCCTGACATTTACATATAGAAAGCAGTTGTTTAACATTTATTTATAGAACTGGTTTTCAGTAAATTTTAGTCTTTCCTACCTCCCCCAAACCCCACTCTGCTTTTCATGTAGAGTTGAGTTGGAGCTTTTTCAGCAGATACTTAGTAGCAGTTGAAATGTTAACTGGTGTTGGTATATATAAAGTGTCTTCTATTCTTTTTTTGGTCGTTTTGTATGTTGCAGTTCTGTTTACTTCACATTATAGTAGTTGCCAGCATGGGATATTCTCCCTGCATAGTCTTTTTAACAAAATGTATTTTCTGCACAATGCTACAATATTGCCTTCCTCACACCTGTGTAGTCAGTTTAGTGCTGACGATTCTGTTTTGAATTCAGTTTGAAATTGTTTTAGTCTATCTACATATAAGCAATTGGCAAGATTGTTCAAGAAAGTTCTTTTTTTCTTATGTTAAGAAAAAATTCTCTCACACTATGCAACAAATAAACTTAACTGTTTTTCTTTCAAAACTAAGAAATATAAATATGAAGAGGTCTTATTTTTAATATAACACTTTTAATTTTAGGATGCCAGTGGATAGAGATTTATTCTCCTACCAGTTAGTACCAGTAATTATGTAGCTTTAATTGCTTAGTTATTTCACAGTTTCCTAATATTATGGTGCTACTTATCCAGATTAAAGTGTTTTATGCTTTCATTTATGCTACCGGAAGATGAGAACTCAAAAAGATGTAATTGTGGATTGCAGTGAGAATACTAGAACTAATAAGTTTTATTGACAAGATTTTAGTAATCAGGATTCAGAAATAATTTAAAAAGAGGCCCCTGTGTCTCTCCCTTCTCAGTCATATTTATAGCATGAAGCTATGAGTACATTGTGATATTTGTAAGTTTCCGGGGGAGAGGACATTTCCCGTTTATTAAGACTTTTTGTTGTGTCTTAATAGATTAAACTTTGTTTCCCATGTTTTTCATTTTCTTTATGCCACGCGGCTTGTGGGATCTTAGTTCCTCTGACCAGGGATCGAACCTGGGCCCTTGGCAGTGAGAGCTCAGAGTCCTAACCGCTGAACTGCCAGGGAATTCCCTTCATTTTCTTTTTCAGTTGAAAAAATATTAAAACTTCTGATATTTATTTACTCTACAAATGGAGAGGAGACATAGGAGAATAACTCAACAGACTTTTACCCCTGTCACTCTGGCTTTGCTAATAATGCTCGTGTTTGGGAAAGGCATGATAATGTGAGTGGGAGTGTGAGGGTTACTTAAAACTAAAGAATAAATTGAAAACTGAGGGAAAGCCTTCAAAGTCTCTGAGATAGGGAAGACTTTAATATTTACATTTTTCTTATTGTTTCTAATTTTTCTCTTATAGTTTGAAGCATTTACTTCTTATTGAAGCCTGTTCAGATATTAATTGAAAAACTTTTCCTCCTCTCATTCAAATCTACATTTTATTCTTTTGTGGTTTATCTTTCTCTTTGGGCCCAAATTTTTAGAGTGAAAATTCTAATCATCATATTAGATGGTAACATAGTTTTAAGTTAATATATATGAGCAAATGTTTTCCTCGTGTATTGTAGGTTATGTGTATATATTTAGAAAAATGGGATTTAAAATATTATATTTTGTATTTGCAGGCATAAGGCATTTTATCTGTGCAAAAATCATAAATGTTTCATAATAATATTTAGATAATTTGTTGACTGCTGATAGAAGTTCCTAGATAGATGATCAGAAGAATTTCTGTTTCTGTCAATTAGAAAAGTTCAATTTCTACTTTTTCTTTTATTGCCTCAGGGTTTTTTTTCTTTCTTCTTTTTTCCTGTCTAGGACCTCCCTGTAACCTAGACCTGGTCCTCAAACTCAGTGTCATTTTAGGCCAAGGTCTGACACTGTTGGACTCTCTAAGAAAAGAGAATACGTCTTTACTTCATTGCTGTTCTTCCCTAAGTTGGAAGACTCAACAGTAGCAGAAGTAAAACTCCTGGGATAATCACTATGTAGGTGAATCTTGTAGTTCTTGATGTCACCTGTAAAAGCTACTTTGTCTCTGTTGGAAGGAACTTTTTTAGTGTCAAGAATACAAGTAAAGGGATAAGATTGGATCATTAGTCCTCACTTGATTGTCTGTCGCAGTCCAAACCCTTTGAAGTCTTCAAAGCTTATGTTAGGGATCTAGGATGGGAGAGAAGCTGTGAGACCCTGCTTTCCAGCGGTAGGTCAGAGGAGGAGAGGAGTGCTGATTCAAACAACAGATTATAGGTGGGGAAGAGAAACAGTAGAGTTAATAATACCTGGAGCCCTCAGAAAGACAAGAAAAGAGATATGACCAGTGTTTCAAGTATAATAATAAATAGCTTGTTGCCCCAGTTATGCAAAACACTACTGTTGATTTTTTTTGGAGGAGGGAGGGTGTGTTTGGAGTAGGGGCATGTTGGGGATAGAGATTTTGGGGGCAGACCATTTCCACTGATAGTGGAAGGAAAAATGTAAGCTTAGGGTTACTTGTCTTGATGCAGTGTGGTGGGATGGTGTGCCTGTTTCCCAAGTTGTAGATAACTAATAATAACTAATAAGAAACTTTTAGAACACATTCATTTTTAAGTTTATTAATAAATGTTTTTAAAATTGAATTAATGAATGAGGATTTCAATGTACACCTGTATGTTTTTATAGTAACAGATAATGAGACTTTAAAAATTTGTTTTTGTTCTTTTTCCATATATTTTGTTACATGTTTACTTCTTATCGAATCTTAGTTATAAATTATAAAAAAGTGTTTTTCTCAGTTAATCAAAGCTCTACGTTTTCTAGATCTTTCTCAGCTCCACTTATCGCTTATCTTGGCTTTTATTTATGTTCAGTAAGTCAAATGTACATGTGGAATTTACCAACTTTTCCTTTATAAATTCACATTTGGGCTGAGAATAAGCTCAAGAAAAGTTAAATCAAAGATTATCTTACAATACTCACTCTAGTGTGGAGGGTGGACCTCATAGTTCCTTACTTGATGAACAGTTGATACATAAGTGATTTTATGTTGCACAAATTCTTGTTCACTTATGTGACACTCTGTAATTTTTTAAAATTTGTAATTTCTTTAAAGTTACCTCTTTTGAATCACTAAAAATTGATTGTAATCGTAATTAATGATTACATTGTATATTAGAAAATAAGAATATAAAATTTTCCAATTTAAAACTACCATATTGTATCATATCATATTTTCCTTTTGGTTCATTACCTGTTAATTTGTCAAATGTCCATATTCTTTGGACCTTTTCAAAGTGTGACTTGACAAGAAGTATCTAACTGGACCAAACATTGTAATTTTTTTTTAAAGTTTTGATTCTGTACTACCATGATTTAATTTCCTTTTAAGTGATAGGACCTTACTTTGAAACCACATTAAAGAGCATTTGTGAACTTTATAGAGACCAGTTCTTTACCAAATGGAACTTTTACTTCTTTAGTTGACATCATTCATTCTAGTAACTTTTGACTACTAACAAAATTTCAACTAATATTTAGTGTATAAAGTGTGATACGGTTTAGTTCCTTTTTCTTTCTCTTAGGCAGTTCCTACCCACTTCCCACAGTAGTGTACTCTCTAGATTATTCTAGGTCTAGAATTTAACATTGTTTTCTAACGTATATCATAGTGCTGATATTTTCATTTCTAGTTGAATCACCTGATTGTATATTTTAGTTTCTAATGTTTTATTTACTTTTGTAAAATATTTTTATAATTCATCTTTCTTTTCTTGTTAATAATAATGGTAAATAGCCTGTTTATTTCTTTTAGCATCTTTGACTTTTATGTCAATTCAGTGCAGTATAGATTATCAAAACATCTTCACTTTTTCTAGTTCTACAGCCTGTCATATTTTGAAAGAAGGTCACTTATCAACATTGAGGGTTTTGTTTTTTGTATTATTGCAAAATAAATTTCCTGATTATGCTGTTCTTCTTTGGCTTCTGTAAGACAAAGAAAATATTTAAATAGTATTTTTCTCCCAAGCTGATTTTTGGGACATAGCTGATGTTATCACTTAAACTGTGTAAAACATAATTTCTACTCTGACTAAAATTCTTACCTGATTTTATTTTTGGCAAAGCTTTCTTTAACCGTTAACTAGTTGATGGAGAATGATAGCACAACTTTCTTTAAAAGACAGTTATTAAATTTTGAAACAACTTTTATAAGGAACTTAGAAACTAAACATTTTATAGTGTGTTTTCTGAAATTGAATGTACTATGGAAACTTAACTGTGTGAGTAGAATCTTACTCACTCTGTAGAAGAGGTAAAATTCTAGGCAAAAGATTCAAAATTCACTAATAAGGTATGTCTTAGAAGACAGTTTCTGTTTACCTCTGTTTACTTGTGACCTCTCCTATGGCTTTTTTCTTCTGAGAAAAATCCCCTGTAATTTTGCAGTGTTATCTTATCTACCATTTTATCTACTTGTAAGTTATTGGCTCAGTTATTTAAAACTGAAGAATTTTACAGTTTGCCTCTCTCTTTTTTGGTTAAAGTAGTACAAAATGTCAAAAATTAGAAGGAAGGTCACAGTGGAAAATACCAAGACCATATCTGATAGCACATCCCGAAGACCCAGTGTATTTGAGAGGCTTGGACCCAGCACTGGCAGTACAGCAGAGGTGAGTTGTCACTAGTACAGTCACAGGGGTTCTCTTGAATTCCTGTTCTTCAACTTCTTATTTATATCACAAAAGTGAATAGGTTGTTGTATTGTAGGAATATTGGTTTAGTAAATTTTTAAAAATGTGTTTCATAAAAAAGGAGTGAGGTGGGCATTAGGGTTTATGGGCTTTTCTTTTTGATGTTTTTATTATTTGGGGAGTAATATATCTCAGGTTAGTTGGAATTTTGATAGCATTTATTTAAATTTTGTCCCACTAGCATCTTTTTTTCCAGAAATAAATATGACTAAATATGAAATTTACATAGTAATATCTGTCTCTTAGACACAGTGCCGTAACTGGCTGAAGACTGGCAACTGCCTCTATGGAAACACATGTAGATTCGTACATGGCCCTTCACCCCGTGGTAAAGGTTATAGCAGCAATTATAGAAGGTAAATTGAGAACTTTGAATTGTTCATATACTATTAGAAGATGGCTTTTGTAATTTATCTAGTATAAAAATCTGAAATACTACCATATGTTTGGTCAGATTTTCTATTTTGGTGGTAGTCTTATCAACAGCTAAGATCGACAGGATCTTTTTAGTTGTTAATTTCAAAATTAATAGAGATGTTTGCTTTAAAATTAATTTGCTCAAAAATTTGTTTTTTTAATATATGTATGGCTTACTTTCGTGCCCTGACCCGCAATTATGTATTAAAGTGCTGTTTAAGATGGCAGAATTTCATGGATTTGCTTTTAGTGAGGAGAGACTACATTCAACTCTTAAAATAGTAGAATTTAAATAAGTATAATTTTAGCTTTTTAAGATGTTCTAAATTCAAATCGTAATTACAAAAGATAATCTAATGCAAGCTCTGTAGGTTAAAATGCATTTGCCAAATCTCTTATCACAATATATTGAGGTAAATGAAAGTATGTATTTATATGTGGATAAATGTACTACCTATTTAGAATATCATTTTTCCTTTAATAAAGGCAAGGCTAAATTAGACTTTCCTAATAAAAATCTTTTATTTTTCTTTTGGCTCCCTCATGATGATTTTGTTATGGTGTTTAAAGATGTAACATACATAAAGATTGTCACAAAAGCAGTTTCAACTTGATTGGTAAACAACTGATTTACCTAGTCCTAAAATTGAATGTGCTGATTGCTTTGGCTTCAGCAACAGTGTAAAAACTGAACATTAGCATTTGGAGATTTCCTTTTTAATTGGGTGAATTTTGTGTATGTGTACGGATTTTGAAGTTTAACAGAACTTAAAATTCAAAACCTTAACATTAGCTGACTTTCTGTTCACTTAAATGTTGTACATTTTTAGGTTACTTGTGATGCTGAGTACTCTGTTTTATTTGTATTTAGATTGTCATCTGTCCCTTCTGTCAATGTGGGAAAGTTAGTCTTTATAAGTTTAATACCTGTATAAACAAACACATACCTGGGGAAACTGTTTCAATAATTTTAATGTTTTGCTTATATTATTACTGTAATTTCAATACATGCTTTACTTCATCTGTGACATTAACATACTCAAAATTTTTATGAGAGATGGTTGTGAGGCAAATGGGCAGAGAAATTTGTCTAAAATGGAAAAAAATAGTGTCATTACTAGATTTAGAATAAAGGATTTTTTGTTATAATTTTGCTATTTTGTGCATTTTTTTCCCCAATAACTTCCTTCATATTTGTGTATTTTCCCTTTTTTTTATAAGGAAGAAAAATATAGTTCATAATATGATTCAGAGATGGAAAGATAAGGAATGTATTTCAGAAATGCTTACTTAGTCACAAATCATTTAAGTCACTGAGCATTCACTGTATGTAGAGCATTCTGTTAGGTACTCTTTGGGATAGAAACAAGTTTATTACTGTCTTATTATATGAAGGAAACTAGGGCACATAAAATTTACATGTGCATCATAAGTATAATTTAAAGCATTTAAGTGCTGGTTCTTAATAAGAAGATCCATTTAGCAGTTCAGCTTTAACTGTTAAAACATTTAATATAGATCTATAAAACGTGCGTGTAAATGTTAATGAACTCCTTTGAAGTGAATTGACTGAAATTATTTTTTCACTAATCATGTGATCTGTATTAATGATTGATAAAGGACTCGATTTGATTGAACAGCTATTACTTGAAATAGATGTCAATATTTTTGTAATCTGTTTATATCTTTTAAAAACATTATACACATTTTTTTTTGGTGGCTAAAGAGGGACATATCATTCCTTAACAACTATTGCCCTCTTTTAATGGTGCTCTAGGAATAGTCTTTTAAAGGCAGTGTGTTTTCTACCTCTGCTTTATTTTTCTCACTTAGTGATGGTGTGAAAATAATTGAACATCCATTTACCAAATTGCTAATATAAATTATGAAGCTTTACCAGTGTTAAATATAAGTATGTATATTTTTCCTTAATTAAAAATGAGTATAAAAGCAGAGTATAAACTCACTGTTGAAAATCTTGCTTTGAATTTTTCAACTACTTTCTACTCTGAAATAATTTCAAATTTAAGAAGAATTGTAAGAATAACATTATTTGCTTTCATTCTTGAGATGCATAAAATATTTTCACAGTTGTTGATGTTGCATCCAACCATATACGTGTATAGATGATAATACTGTTGTTTCTAGATTAATTTTGCAGTGCTGTGGTTTAAAACTTTACCTTCCTACTCTTTGCTTTCGAATATAACTAATATATTTATGTGATTCATAGGAAAACAAATTAAGCTATTAATTACAAATTCCTTTCTCTCAGCTCACCTATAGTTTCTTATTAATATCACCAGTACCTGCCACCCCATGGAGTTTTAGTGTATGCATTTTGATTGGTATTGGGAGAAAACTTGTAAGTGATGCTTATATTTTTTTATATATTAATATATAAACAAATTTATTAGTTGTTTTTCTGAACTTTAGGAGCCATGGATAGTAGAAAAACTATATTGAGATTTGTGAGGTTATTTCTGTAAATATATTCTTATAAAATGTTATATAAATATAGATTTTTGTTGTTTTGTTTTGTTTTTTGTTTTGTTTTTGTTTTTTGGTTCAAAGGTCACCAGAAAGACCTACAGGGGATCTTAGAGAAAGAATGAAGAACAAGCGCCAAGATGTGGACACTGAGTCCCAGAAACGAAATACAGAGGAGTCATCCTCACCTGTTAGGGTAGGAATGAATTTCCCCAAACAAAGTTAAATTTCAGTAGTGATTTATTATTTATGTTCTATTTTAAATATTATCTTGTGTGCTAAATATATGGTAAATGTGTAATATTGCATTACAGTGTTCTATATGGATAATGTAATTTAGAGGGAAAAAGTCCTCTGGAAAAACTCATAATTCTTACCGTTTTAGTTCTTGGTGGTAGTTAAAATGAAGGGATCTGGTTGGCAGAGCTCAAGCTGAACTTCATAGGGTTTCTGTGCCATGGTGGACATCATGAGTATTTAAGTGTATTCTTAAGTTTTCGGAATTCAGCCAGCCATCGTTTCCTGCCTGCTTCCAAGAAGGGTTGAAGTGCCTTGCAGTACAACACTTTTAAATTAAAACAGTGAAGGCAAGGCATGGTGGTGACAGAAACTGAACTAGAAAGCACATATGATCACAGAATTTAGTGGTAAAACCAAAAGAGAAGCACAATTTATGATGTAGTTTATTGATTAAAAGAAAACATAGATGTTTGTCAGGAATGGAAATTTCCCAGATCTCATTTTTTTTTTTTAAAGAAATTTATCGTGCTCTTGTGTGTGCATTTGCAATGAATTTATTGAGATACAGTTCATCCATTTAAAGTGTACACTTGGGCAGCTTTACACGTATTCAGTCATGCATCCATCACCACAGTCTATTTTAGAACAATTTCATCACCCCAGAAAGAATACCCATAACCTTTAGTGGTCATTTCCCTAGCCCCTCAGTTGACCACCAGCCCTGGGCAAACACTATTCCAGTTACTGTCACTGTAAATTTGCCTATTCTGGATATTCATATAAATCGAGTCATACAATATGTGAGTTTTTTAGTCACTAGTTTCTTTCACTTAGCATAGTGTTTTCAAGGTTTGTGAAAGATTAGGGGATGTATCAGTATTTCACTTCTTGTTTTTGCCAAATAATATTCCATTGTATTGAGATATCACATTCTTTTTATCCATTCATCAGTCGATGAATGTTGGGGTTGTTTCCATGTTTTGGCTCTTATGAATAATGCTGCTATGAACATTTGTATACAAGTTTTTGTGTGGCCATATGTTTTTATTTCTCTTGAGTTTATATCTGGGAGTGGGATTGCTCAGTCATGTGGTAACTATGTTTAACCTTTTGAGGAACTGCTAGGATGTTTTCCAAAGCAGCTGCACCATTTTAAATTCTTTACATCAGTGTGTGAGATTTCCAGTACTCCACATCTTTGCCAGAATTTGCTGTTACCTAATTTTTTGATTATACCTATCGGTAATCTCATTGTAGTTTTGACTTGCATTTCTCTGATTGCTAGTGATGTTGAACATCTTCTTGTGTGCTTATTGGCCATTTGTATATGTTCTTTGGAGAAATGTCTATTCAGATCCTTTGTCCATTTTTAGATTGGGTTGCCTTTATTGTTGATTTGTAAGAATTCTTTATGTATTTTGGATCCAAGTCCCTTATATATATGACTTGTAAAAATTTTCTCCTATTCTGTGGGTTGTCTTTTCATGTTCTTGATGGTGTCCTTTAAAAAATGTTTTTAATTTGATGAAATCCAATTTATCTATATTTTTGTTGTGCTTTTGGTGTCACATTTAAGAAACTGTTGTCTAATTCAAGGTTAGAAAGATTTATGCCTGTGTTTTCTTCAAAGAATCTTAGAGCTTTAGCTCTTACATTTAAATCTTTGATCCATTTTGAGTTAACTTTTATTTATGATGTGAGGTAAGGGTCCAACCTTATTCTTTTGCATATGGATATCTAGTTGTCTCATTATAGCCTTTTTACGAAAGTTACTGAATTGTATAAGCAGCAACCTCTTTGATAATTTTAGATATATAGAAACTTTCTTTTGGCTATTTTGATCCTTGAAAAAAAGCTGTGTCACAGTTTTATATTATAGTTTGTAAAGACATCTTTGGGGACTTAAAGTAATGCAGTTTTAAGTATGTAGCTTTCTAATGTCTGATATGATACATAAAACGGTTTTAAAAATCTCAAATGGTAGTTCTCAGCTGGCGGTATGTATCAAAATCCTTTTGGAGGAGAAATGGTCTTTTTCAAAATACACACGCAGGTACTTTACCCTTAATCTACTGAATTAGAATTTCTAGGTAGGGGCTGAGCATGTGTATTGCATTTTGAAATAACTCTTTATTTCAGAATAATGAATGGACTCCATGGTTTGCTGGTATATGTTTAACAACCACTCAGAAAAAAAGAAAGCCATACTTTGTAGGATTTACCAATTTCTTTGGTGTAAATACTCCCATCATGGTCAGTTTCAAGCTACTACAATGGTATCACTGAATACAGAGTTGGGAAGTGTGGGAATACACACACACAATAAATGTAATTAACCACAAGAGTAAAGTGTACTAAAATATTTGGGAAGTGAGTTTTGAATAATTAGTACTGTTGGTTTTAATATTACTTATTTAATTGTTTTTATGATTTAATTTTTAGTTACAGCTTGTGCAGTTCCTAAAAATTTAACAGTTAGCTCTTGTGAGTCAGTGTGAACTGGCTCCAGCATACCACTAGGTAGATTGTACTTAATGTAAAGGGCAGACATCTGGAATTCATATTCTGAACACATTACTTTAGGAATTGTTATTTAATGCTACTGTCAGTTTCTTTATCTGTAAAATGGAGGTGATAGCTATATTATTGTGTTGCTGTGAAGAAAATATATGTAAAACAAGTATCATGACTGACTCTTCCAATGTGACAGCTTAATAAATGGTATTAGAATAGCTCTTAGCCTTTTTTCTCAAATATAAATTGGTTTTAGGCTCTTAATAGGAGATGACTATCGGCATTGGAGATTGAGGTTTTTAACAGATATCTAAGTGTAAGTAGTTGTTGATTGTAAAGGTTTATATGTTCAGCATATCATTTTAGTAGACAGCAAAGTTGGTATTTTGTTAAGACATTTATAGACAGCAAAGTTGGTATTTTGTTAAGACATTTAAAGCCTGGTTCTTGCTTTCCTTAGATGAGATAGTCCTCAGAGGCACTTAACGTCATGCACACCTAAGGGATAAAGTCTCAAGATTCAAGAGTAGTCAGGTTTTAGGGAATTCACTATCCAAACTTAGAGAAAACTGTTAATAAGTTAGGATAGCAGGTATTAATTATTTTGAGTGCTATATCTGGCACGAAAACAGGTGCTGATCATTTCTGTGGTACATTCCCTATTGTAACATGTGTGACTCTTGATCTTCACATAATGAATTTCTATGGGAAAATCATATGTAGTTTATGTAGGGGCAAGTATCGCATAGATAACATAGCATGGCTAAGATAGGATGTGTGTGATTTTCTGCAAACTAATTCCACCGTTTCTCTGTTATTGACCTCAACTCCAATGTGTCTGAGGTTGATAAACCCTGAACTTGTGGAGAGACCAATTCATAAATAGGTAAACTGTAATGCTATAGACTGTGGTAGTATGTCAGAGAGAGGAGAGCAGAGCTCACAATGGAGGGAATAAGTAACTGCCTGGGGAACCAGAGGAAAATGACATTTGCACTGGATATTGAAGGATAGATGGGATGAAGGAGGGAATGGGTGAGAGTCTAGGAAGAGGAAGAAAACCAACACAATAACAATAAGG
The DNA here is from genome assembly GCF_003031525.2 of Neophocaena asiaeorientalis asiaeorientalis. Classification (NCBI taxonomy): domain Eukaryota; kingdom Metazoa; phylum Chordata; class Mammalia; order Artiodactyla; family Phocoenidae; genus Neophocaena; species Neophocaena asiaeorientalis. The sequence continues at coordinate 3,692,839 of NW_020174268.1, read as the reverse complement.
TGTTTTAAAGGACTTGTGTGTCTGAGAACCTGTGAAGCTGTGCACCTAGAGTGAAAGAATTAACGGCATGTGTATGTGAGATGAGGGCCGAAGAGATCTATCTTGTTTACCAATTCATCTCCAGACCCTGGAACTAGTAAGTTCACTTACTGACTAAATGAAAAGTGATTCTGATGTGCAGCCATTGTTGAGAACTCCTGATGGTCTCAGGTCTGTGCTGTCCAGTGGGGCTGTTGAGCACCTGAAGTGTAGCTAGTCTGAATTGAGATGTGCTGTAAGTATAAAATACATACTGAATTTCAAGGACTTAGTATGAAAAAAAGAAAGTCAAATATCTTGTTAATAATTTTTTATGTTGGTCATATGTTGCATTGGCAATATTTTGGACATGTTGGCTGGTCTAGGTGATCAGAACCATGCTTAACATAATGGAACTGAATTTAACATGGTGAGAGGCTAATTTGAGGTAGTGTCAGTAGGATTTGATGACCAAAAGAATGAGTGGAGGGGAGGTGTTAAGCCTAACTACAGGCTTTCCATGCTATTAACTAAGATGGAAAGGCCCCTTTTGTACGCTAGACTCATAGCATCACGGACTACTAACTTTTGGCACTGTTTTCTGTATTTGCACAGACAGTAATATGCTATTTTACAACAGTTATGAAATAATAAATATATTTTTATGGTACTGGATACTTTCCACCAGTCTATAGAACTTTTCAAATGCAGTCATTGAATTGTGTTTTCTTCTTCTATAACAGAGACTTGTTATTTTACATAATTCGAGCACACAATTAAAATAGCTTTGAAAGCAAAATTAGACCTGTGAATATAGAGTCAGGAGGAACATTCAAGCATTTGTTGATGATTAGGGCATGCATGTGCTATAGGGGATCTCTGTCTCTTAAGAGAAGCTTTGTGGCCACATTCAAGAAAGTATAAAATAATTCATCATTGTGGGAGGATATCTAATAGTTTAGGATTTAGAGATGCACTGTGAGCATCCCTTGCTCACCTGAAATCTTACCTTAGAGCAGATGGGCAATGGTCTGAGTTTATTTGTATGAATTGATCTTTTAAAACATGTTTTTCTTTTTTAAGTTATAAAATACATTATACATTTACCATTTTAAACATTTTTAAGTGTACAGTTCCGTGGCATTAAGTATATTTACATTGTTATGCAATCTTTACCACCATCCATCTCCGGTATTTTTCATGATCTTTGTTTTTAACGTCTTAATCTTTTTTGTCAATCTCCTTTCTCTTATATGAAATTAAAACCATTGGAATAATGTTTCAACTGATCTGTGTAATATATTTAAAATATTTTTTCTTAATCATTTTAATGACCTTCTCTGGTTCCAATAATAAGTCATTTTCAGAAGTTTTTCTTTTGAGGCTTCAGAAGGATGTTCCCTTTTCCTTGTCCAGTATTTTTTCAAAGGTCATTTTTATCATTTCCTACCCCACCTCAACCTGATGACTTATCTTCAGACAATCTATTTAGACTTGATACTTATCCTCACCTCCACTCTGGATCTATTTAAAATGACTGCTATGCAAATTACTTTTTCAGATCTCAGTCTTTAGCTGAATCGTAAGTTGATTATCCAACTTCCAGCCTCTTTCAGATATTTTATAGGCTACCATTGATGTTGACTTTGCACACTACAGTTGATTTTGACCTACCCTTAGTGCTTGGTTCTCTGGTTTTCTGAATTGAGAACTAATTTCTAGCATGAAGCTTTCTGTCTCTGGGAACTGTACCTCCCAGAATGTATACATAATTATTAGCTTTGCTTTGTAGCCCCCTACCCAGTTTTATTCCTGTCCCTCATTTCCCTCCCCCCACCACCTAAAAAAATTCTCTTCTTTTTCTACATCTTGATATTTCTGGCTAGATGAGGAAAAAGTTTCACTGATAAGGAAGGAGATAGGACTATATGTGTTATAAAAAGCTGACTCATGCAATGGAGGGCTTTAACTTAGAAGGCCTTATTAACAGTTTTATAACTATCCTGAGTAAGTCTCTTGCACCAATATGTCACAAGTTATAGTGAGAACCAAGTGAGGACGTACATGTGAAAATTCTTTGGAAAGAATAAAACACAGTAAATGTAAAACAGCAAGAGTAGAGAGTCACCAAATTAAAAATTTGAGAATGAGTATAGGATTTAGTAGAACACAGGAGTGTTGTTTACCCATTTCAAAGGAAAAGGTTTAGAAGAGAAGGGGAAGGGTGTAAGTGGAGATACAATATATACCACCTGGTAGGAATTTGATAATGTGTATGTAGTACGTGATTGATTACTGTGATTTTTAAATGTAGATTAAAATGTTCATTTTATATAAAAATGTCTTTAGCCTTGTATGATCTGCAAATACATAATATTTTTTGATAGTATTAAAAGGAGTTCCAGTTGCCAAACCTTGGCGTATAACAACCATTTATTTTGTTCATGGATTCTGTCAGGAAATCAGAAAGGGCACAGTAGGCATGGCTTCTCTCTTCCTTTATGTCTGGAACCTCAGCTAAAGTATTAGGATGCTGGAGGCAGGAATCATTTGAAGATTTTTTCACTCTCATGTCTGGTTGTTGATGCTGGAAGTCAGCTGGAGGCCTCAGTTTCTATGTGGACCTCTTTGTATGGGTAGCATGGACATTTTCTCTGATGGCTAGGGGAGAGGGAGAGGGAGAGAGAGAGAGAGAGAGAGCGCGCGAGAGCGAGAGTGAGAGAGCGAGCTGAAATCTGGTACTAGGTGTGCTTGTTCCTACTGGGGTGCTGTTTTTTTTTAGGCCCTCTCAGCTGACAGAGCAATGAAATATATGAGTGTATACTAATTGGTGTATATGCATATATCTATAAATATTACAGGCAACCGTCTTTATCTGTATTGAGCTAAACATGAGTTCTTATTAATGTCTTTTAACTCTAATCCAGTACCACTATTTTTCTTTTTTTTTTTCTTTTCCCTCAAATGTCCCTTCCTTAGCTTGTTGGAGGTCTTTATATTAGATCCTGAGCTCTGTTTAAAAGTTTACTTTATAAAATGTGTTCACTTTAAGTGTACCATTTGAGTCTTGACAAATGTACACACCTGTATAACCACCACCACAATGAAGATACATAACATTTCCATCACCCAGAACATATCTTCATGTCTTTTTAGAGTCAGTCCCCTCTCAAACCAGGCTCCTGACAACCTCTGATCTGTCATTATAATGGAATCAGATATTATATATTCTTGGGTCTCGGTTCTTTTAGCACAATACTTTTGAAATGCAGCCATGTTGTAGTATGTGTCAACAGTTTGTTCTTTTTATTGTGGGTTACTGTTTTATTATATGGATATGTCAAAATTTGTTTACCCATTCCCCAGTTGATGGACATTAGAGTTGTTTTCTGGTTATTACGGCTATTATGAATAAAGCTGCTATGAACATTTGTGTACAAGTCTGTGTGGACATAGTTTTCTGTGGGTAAATACCTAGAGGTGGAACTGCTGAGTCATATGTTATGTGTATGTTATGTGTCTTAGCTTTATAAGAAACTGCCAAGTAGTTTTCCCTAGTGGTTATTCCATTTTACATCCTCAACCCACAGTGTATGAGAGTTTCAGTTGCTCTACATTCTTGCCAACACTTGGCATTGCTCTACTGGGTATATAGTGGCTTTAATTTGCATTTCCTTTTTTTTAAAATTAATTTATTTTTGGCTGCGTTGGGTCTTCGTTGCTGCGTGCAGGCTTTCTCTAGTTGCGGCGAGCAGGGGCTACTGTTCGTTGCGGTGTGCAGGCTTCTCATTGCGGTGGCTTCTCTTGTTGCTGAGCACGGGCTCTAGGCGCGAGGGCTTCAGTAGTTGTGGTGTGCAGGCTCAGTAGTTGTGGCTTACGGGCTCTAGAGCGCAGGCTCAGTAGTTGTGGCTCACGGGCTTAGTTGTTCCATGGCATGTGGGATCTTCCTGGGCAGATTCTTAACCACTGAGCCTCCAGGGAGGTCCCTTAATTTTCATTTCTTGATGAGTAGTGATGTTGAGCATCTTTTCATGTGTTTATTGGCCTTTTACAATTTTTTTGTGAAGTGTCCGTTTATGTCTTTTGCTTATAAGTTGGGCTGTTTGTCTTATTACAGATTTGTGGCTCTTATATGTTCTGAATACCACCAGTCATTTGCAGGATATGTGTATTGCAAATACATTTTCCCAGTATGTGACTTGCCTTTTCATTTTCTTTGTGGAGTCTTTTTTTTTTTTTTCTGCACCGTGCAGCATGCGGGATCTTAGTTCCCTGACCAGGGATCGAACCCATGCCCCCTGCAGTGGAAGCACGGAGTCTTAACCACTGGACTGCCAGGGAAGTCCCTGTGGTGTCTTTAAAGATATCCTTTAATTTTGATGAAGTCCAATTATATCCTGCCTGTATTGACACAGCTTCAGTAGTCCTTGATAGTTTCTTTGTTTCTGTTAAGATGTTCCCAGCTCATTGTATATATTTTATATCTATCCTCTACTTGGAGTCAGCCATTTTCCCCTACGTACAGCACTGGTTCTTTTATTGGGAGATGGTATTTCAGGACCACTACTTGGAAACCACTAGTTATTTTTAGGGCTTTTCATTGTATTTCACCTAGGAAATACATATGTATCTTCTCTTTAAAAACATGCACACAAACATGAGTTCAAATAGTTCAAATTTAGAATTGCAAGACTTTTACCTAATTCTTTGATTTTATAGCTGTATCACTTTTCTCTTATGCTGAAAATTTTAGTCCCTGTTGACATTCATTTGCATTATCTTACATTTAATAGTTCCAGAATAATAATTAACAATCGTATTACTAATAATATGATTACTTCAAACAGTTTAAGATGTCTTGGTAGTTCTTAGGATATATCCCGTGAGGGAAATATCTGTGATACATGTTTCTTAGGAAGAGATAGTCAAATTATTGTACTTTTTAAAAATTAATTTTTATTGGAGTGTAGTTGATTTTCAGTGTTGTGTTAGTTTCTGCTGTATACCAAAGTGCAAATTATTGTATTTTAAGTCACTTGAACAGTTGTCTGTGTGGTTAAACCACAAAATTGATGAAGTTGGGTTGATTCATTTCATTTTGATTTTAGTTTTAGGGATTTTTTAAAAATATAATTTTGTTTTCTAAGTATATAAAACATTTTCATGGTTTCAAAGTTATGAGACTGATGCCTACTGGGCTAATGAGGTATCTTATGTTTCAAAGTTAAATCTACAGAACAGGTTACATTCAGGAAAGTCTACCTTTTATCTCTTGATCACTCTTTTTTTCCCTATAGGTAACCTAAAAACTAAATTATTGGATTATCCCGCTACTTTAAAATACATATACACGACTATTTGCAGGTGACATGATACTATATATAGAAAACCCTAAAGACTCCACCAGAAAAACTTTTAGACTAATAAATGAATTCAGTAAAGTTGCAGGCTGTGAGATTAATATACAGAAATCTGTGGCATTTCTATACACTAATAATGATCTATCAGAAAGAAAAATCTATTTACAGCAGCCTCACAAAGAATAAAATACATAGAAATAAATTTAGCCAGGGAGGTGAAAGACCTGTACCCTGAAAACTGTAAGACACTGATGAAAGGGATTGAAGATGACACAAATAAATGGAAAGATATACCGTACTCATGGATTGAAAGAATTAGGATTGTTAAAATATCCATGCTACCCAAAGCAACCTACAGATTTGTTGATTCTTTCAGAATTTCTACATAGATAATCATGTCATCTCTGAACAGACACTTATTTCTTCCTTCTCAACCTGTATACTTTTTATGTCCTTTTCTTGTTTTATTGCATTAGCTGGGACTTCCATTATGATGGTGAAAAGGAATGGTGAGAGGGGACGTCCTTGTTTTGTTCCTGAGGTTAGCAAGAAAGTTTCTCACCATTAATTATGATATTAACTGTAGGTTTTGTATAGATGTTCTTTATCAAGTTGAGGAAGTTCTCCTCTGTTTCTAGTTTGTTAAGAGTTTTTATCATGAATGAGTGTTGGATTTTGTCAAATACTTTTTCTTTGTCTATCGATGTGATCGTGTCTTTTTTTTCTTTTTTAGTCTGTTGATGTGATGAATTACCTGAATTGACTTTTGAATGTTGAACCACCATTGCATATCTGGTATAAATCCCACTTGGTTGTGTGTATAATTATTTTTATATATTGTTGGATTTCATTTGCTTATATTTTGCTAATGTGTTCGGGAGTTTTGCATCAATGCCCATGAGATATCTTGGTCCTTTTTTTTTTTCTTGTAGTGTCTTCATTTAGTTTTGGTATTAGATATTTAGGTATTAATGCTGGCCTCAGAATAATTCTGTAAATATTCCCTCTGCTTCTGTCTTCTGGAAAAGACTATAGAGAATTGGTATAAGTTCTTTCTTAAATGTTTGATAGAATTCACACATGAACCCATGTGGACCTGGTGCTTTATGTTTTGAAAGGTTATTAATTATTGATTCAATTTCTTTAGTAGATATAAGTCTGTTCATATTGTCTATTCTTGATGTGTGAGTTTTGGCAGATTGTGTCTCTCAAGTAACTAGTCCATTTCATCTAGGTCATCAAATTTGTGGGCATAGCATTATTCATAGTATTCCTTTATTATCCTTTAAATGTCCTTGGAATCTGTAGTGATGTCTCTTCTTTTGTTTCTGATATTGGTAATTTTTGTTTTCTCTCTTTTTTTCTTAGTTAACCTGCATAGAAGCTTGATCTTTTCAAAGAACTGGCTTTTGGTTTTGTTGGTTTTTCTCTATTGATTTCCTGTTTTCAGTTTCATTGATTTCTGCTCTAATTTTCGTTATTTTTCTTCAGCTTACTTTAGATTTCAGTTGCTCTTCTTTTTCAGGTTTTCTAAGGTGGAAACTTAGATTATTGATTTTAGAGCTTTCTTCATTTCTATATGAATTCAGTGCTGTAAATTTTTCTCTAAACACTGCTTTCACTGCATCCCACAAATTTTGATAAATTGTATTTTATTTTCATTTAGTTTGAAATATTTTAAAATTTCTCTTGAGATTTCTTCTTTGACCCATGTGTTAAGTAGAAATGTGTTGATTAATCTCCATATATTTTGAGATTATCCAGCTATCTTTCCATTATTAATTTCCAGTTTAATTCCATTGTGATCTGAGATTAGACATTATATGATTTTTGTTCTTTTAAAAGTGTGTTTTATGGTCCATAAAATGGTCCAGAATGTTCCGTGTGAGCTTGAGAAGAATGTGTTTTCTACCTTCATCAGGTGAAGTAGTCTATCGATGTGAGTTATATCCAGTAGATTGAAGGTGCTTTTGATTTCAGCTGTGTTCTTGCTAATTTTCTCCCTCTTGGATCTGTACATTTCTGATAGAGGGGTGTTAAAGTCTCCGAATGTATTAGTGGATCAGGTATATCTCCTTGCAGTAACATCAGTTTTTACTTCATATATTTTGACACTGTTGTTAGGTGCATATATACTAAGGATTGTTATGTCTTTTTGAAGAATTGTCCCCTTTATCATTATGTAATGCCCTTTTGTCCTTGCTAACTTTCCTTATTCTGAGGTCTGCCTGTCTGAAATTAATATATCTACTCCCACTCTCTTTAGCATAGTGTATCTTTCTCCATCCCCTTCCTTTTAATTTATATGTGTCTTTATTTTTATAGTTGGTTTCTCATAGACAACGTATAGCTAGCTGGGTCTTGTTTTTTGATCCACTCTGACAATCTGTGTTTTAATTGGTGTGTTTAGTCTATTGATGTTTAAAGTAATTATTGATACAGTTGTATTAATATCTACTGTAATTGTTACTGTTTTCTATTTGTTATACCATTGTTCTTTGTTCCTGTTTTTTGTCTTCCACTGTTTTTGTGCCTTTTATGGTTTGAATTGAGCATTTTATACTATTACATGTTCTCTCCTTTCTTAACATATCAATTATACTTGTTATTTTTACTTTTTTAGTGGTTGCCCTAGAGTTTGCAATTACATTTACGATTAATTCAAGTCTACTTTCAAATAATACTATAGCACTTCACAGGTAGTCCAAGTACCTTATAATAACAAAATATTCCTAATTCTTTGCTCTGGAATATCTTAAGTGGTATCAGGATTTTCTGCTCTTGAAAGGTTTGGTAGAATTCCCATGTGAAACCACCTGAGTCTGGTACTATTTTATGAAGAAGTTCTGTAAGTAATTTATTTTTCTAGTGGAAATTAATAGACTTTTGACTTTAAGTCAGTTTTGTTAGTTTTTTTCTAGAGTATTATGTACTTTGTCTAGGTTTTTAAACTAGTTTGCATAGAGTTGTGCAAAGAAATCACGTTTTTCTGTTTTCTCTGTTCTAATGGCTACTTTCACATTGTCATATAGGATTTTGAATACTTGGGCGTTTTCCCTTTTTTCTTCATTAGTTTAGTCAGTGGTTTATTTGCATTAGCTTTTGGATTTATATATTAGTTCTTTCTCTTTTCAACACATTTATTTCTCTTTATTAATTCCCTCCTTGGTTTATTGTATTCTTTTTCTTTTTTGAATTGGTGGCATATTTATTTATTTATTTTCATATGCACACACATATTTAATGCTATAAGCATTTTTCTGATAACTGCTTTAGCTGAATTCCATGGATCTCATATATCATGCTTTCATTGTCATTATTTTTAAGGAATTCTCATCTTTAGGTTTGTATTTCACCTGTGGTCCAATAATTGCTTAATGGCATGTTTAAAATTTTTCAGATTGAAGAGCCTTTTGTTTGTTTTATATGTGTATTCTTTTCATTTTTTAAAAAATAACTTCTATATTATTGCTTTTTGTATTTCTTTTTCTCAGATTTGATAAGATTTTCTTTGTGGCCTAAGATATGGTCAATTTTTCTGAATTTTCTCTATATGCTTAAAAAGAAGGTATATTTTCTGTTGTTTGGCTTTCAGGTTCTAAAGTATATCTGAAACATCTGTTGTTTTGATCTCCTGTAGTTTACATATATCTTTGTCTACTTGATCTATCTTGGTTTGAGAATGTCTTTTAAAGTATCTTGTTAGTAGTATGCTTCTGTCTAGTTCACTCCCCATCTCCTGTAGCTGTGCTCTTCATTGCTGTATTAGTCGGTACATAGATACAGAAATATTAATAATTGTTCTCTCTTCATTGTAATTTTTAAAATACGGTGCTTGGAGATGACCTGATTTTTGTTATCTGTTGACTGTTTTTTGAAGTTTATAATCTTATTTGTTTTTTTGTGACTCTACTTATTCTGAGATGAGCTAGTATAATTTTTGTGACTTCATAAAAGAAAATCTCTGATAACCCTATTAGGAGATTTTTCTTCAGTATAGTATAAACGAAATAAACTACAGTTTCCTTAGTGTAGATCTAAGTTTCTTTACCATCTGTGTTTCTGTAGTGTTGAAAGGATCTGAAATTGCACATCTGTGAATCATTTTAAAATTTCAAAATGTCAGTTATATCTGTCCTAAAAGCTATATACTGAGCTAAGTTGTTGGGCTAATATTCAGGCCAAAAAACCACAATAAGCATTGTTCATTATTTAAAAGTTTTTAGCCTTGATCAGAAGTGTCCAGTTGAAAAGTTTTGAAAACATTAAGGTGAGAACCATAATCTTTTACAAATTAATAATAGCTTTTTGAATTGTTAATAGCTTTGATACAATATGTGATAGTAAATGACAGAAGAAAACTTTGGATTAACATTAACTTTAACTCGAGCTGCTGAGAGAAGGGTTTGACGTGCTTTCTCAAGAATGTAAACAGCAGCAAAACAAGGACAGAATTGAAACCAAGGATTGAGCAGCAAGTGTGAAAGCCGGTAGTGACTTTAAGACTTTTACAGGTATTAGAGCTAGTCAGACACTAAGCCTTGGGCCCATCTGTGAAGAGAGTACTGGTAACTTGGAAGATGGAGTTGAAGAGTTTATCCAGAATGCAGCACATAAAAACAACGTTATAGAAAATATTGAAGAGGTTCACAAATGTGGAGGAAAAACTTAGAAAACCTAATGTACATCTAATTGGAATCCCAGGAAAAAAATAGAAAATGGGAAAGGCAATATTGAAAGAAATAATGGCTGAGAATTTTCCATTATTGATGAGATATAAGCCTGCAGAAAGCACAATACATATCAAGTAGATATTATATCATAACTGCAAAACATGAGAGGCATAGAGAGAATATTGGAAAACCCAGAGATAAAAGTCAGATCTTTCTACAAAGGAACGATAGACTGATACCATCAGTAACAATAATGGAAGCCAAACTACAGTGGAATGATATTTTCAAAGCTGAAGTGAATGTATGAACCCATAGTTATGAGCCCAGCAAAACTGCTTTTCAAGAATGAGGATATAATAAAGAAGCTTTCTGGTAAAATTGAGAGTGTTGACTACCAGGAGACCTTCATTACTCAGAGACTGTCTAATAGGATATACATCAGGACGATGGAAAATGACCTTAGAAGGAAGGTCCAAAATGCAACAGTAAAGGTGAACAGAGAAAACATTTACTAGGTCGGAAAGTGTCTTTTTTTATGGCCTATTGCAGTTGTCAGAAGTGTGGCATTGTACTCTGAGGAGGTGAAGTGTAGTACCAAAGGTATAGTATGTTACTTTGAACCCCCCAGAATCCATTCAGTTGTTGTCATTTTGAAGCTGCATTTTGGTTTGGGGAGTTGACCCCAGATTCACTGCTAGACCCTCATTAGTCTAGTCTAGTCACAATAATCCCATTCTCCTTACTAATTCTGTTGATTCAGGAACCAGGCCTAATTCATTTAGCCTGTGGCTATTATCTTGCTATCAGTTATTGATTCAGATGTGGCCACGTGACTGAAGTTGGCCTACTCAGACTAAAAGAAAAAATTCTTATTTTGTGATTGGAGAGAGGCACACACTGGGTGAACCTAGATTGCTTGTCATCGTGGTAAAAGAAATATGCCTTAATGTGAAGTCAACAGTAGGAATAGCAGAGCTGTAAGAAAGGAAAAAAACAACAAGAAAATTTGGTCTCCAGTGATTTCACTGTGTTACTACATCACCCAGCCCTGAAGTTTACCCTATTTCTAGACTTCATTTTATGTGAGATTGTAATTTAAATTTATATAGCTTATAAGATTATAGTTTCTTATTTAAATTCTACCCCAAACTCCC
>NW_020174268.1:3612907-3681097 GCF_003031525.2 Neophocaena asiaeorientalis asiaeorientalis | reverse complement strand
CACAAAACAAGTTCATTAATGCAAGAATAATTTCAGTTCTATACTAGGAGAGGTGGAAGCTATATGCTCTATGCTGCTCTGGCAGGACTAGGTTAATTTTAGTTATCACGTTTTATTGAAGCAACATTGGCAAATTAGTGTGCCCAGAGAAGATGACAGAGTAGTGAGGGGTGTGGAAATTGTGAAATATTCATGTATGATCAGTGTGTAGAGTATCTTTGGCCTGATATAAGAAGGTGTTGAAGAGATTTAGTGACTGTTGAAATATTTAAATAGCTATCATGTGGAAGAATTATTAGATTTGTTTTGCACGATTCTAGAGGTCAGAACTAGTTCCGATCAATAGAAATTCTGGAGAGGTGTAAAAGAGTTGTGATCAGTATAAGAAATAATTTTCTAATACTTAGAACTTTCTGAAAATGGGAGCAAAGAATGCAACAGTGGAGAGCTGTGAGTGGAGACCTTGGGAGTAAATCTTTTTTTCCGTGAAATTATTCTATTAGAGGACTTCTATAACTGTACAATATTTAGGAAAAACATTTCAGCATGGGGTAGGAAATTGAATTATATTACTTCAAAGACCCCTAACATTTTATTATTATGGTTGCTAATCCAGTTAATATTGGTTTTCAATTCTTTTTGCCTCAACACTTCTTTTTAGATAGTATTCTTGGTAATGCCTCCTTACTAGCTAAAAATAAAATTTATAATAAATATAATCTGTCCATACATACAATGTTTAAGAAATAAATGTAATATAAAGTAGAAATAAAGTGAAAGTAGAGTTCACAATTATTTATTGCATTGCTGAAATGTAAGAGACATTTAAAACCATACATTTTCCCTAAGTTAAGCATAGACTTATTTGGCAGCAAAACCTGATTTTAATTGATATGAAGCTTATTATACAGTCTTTACCCAGTTGGTGAATTCATATATTTTGCTGCAAAAATATCAGTATATTTGATTATAGGTTGCTGCTCCAGACCCTACTGGCATTGTTAGTTAATATATTTTGAAATCCAAATAATTCTGAATTCATAAAATATCCCATGGGTACTGGCTAAAATATTGTGGTTCTTTAACAAGTATTTCAACATGTACATGTTCCAGAATGATTAATTTAGAATACGTAATAATCAAATGGTTGTACCTCTAATTAATATGTTTGCATATAAGAGCAGTAAGATGATAGTCCATTCTATTCAAGAAATTACAGGAAGGTGAAAGAGCAGACCATGCTGTACTACATGGGACAAGTAATACCAGACCCTTTATATTTGAATATGATCAGAGAAAGAGGGAAATAATTTCATTTTACAAGGAATAACATGCCTAAACAAGTTATACACTATTGAAGTGGAAAAATGAGGAAATACAACATTTAAAAAAATGACCTAAGCCTTAGGTGTTATCAAAATAATTTCCTCTATTATGATTTGAGGTGGGATAGTGACAAAGTATTAGGAAAAAACATATCTCCTAACTTGAAATTCCACCACATATTGAAGCCTGCATTCAATCTCTAGTACTTAATAATAGAAGTTATATGTGATCTCTGGGGGCAGTATTAGAGTCATATTGGAAAACAATAGGTAATACAAAAATTATATAATTTCAATAGGTAGGGTAAATATTATGAAATACATAAATTATTAATGAAATTTATTGAGATTATTATATCTGTTTCTAAATCTGTTAAAAATATTCTGTTACAAACTTGCAGATTATTTTGTTTTCCAGTACCAGAATTATTGCTCTGAAACCCTTTTCAGCTACATTTGTAGTTGGTATTACAACTACATATAGACGAATGTAGTCTGCTACCTTATAGACAAAAAAACCCAGAATATATTATTTAGTAATTTGGAGAGAACTTTCTATGAAAATTTTTTGATATAGCACATACTAATGTATATTTATAGTGGGTGTGATCTACAGAACATTCAAAAGTTACCTGGGATATAGAATAGCTCTTCATAGATATTCCACAAAATGTGTTTCAAGAATAAAAATAGATTGTGTTCCTTTTTCTCCTTTGTCTTATGTACAAATAGGAGTGCATTTCTTTTTTCTTTCTCTTTTTTTGACCTTTTACCGTTTTGTCCTGGCTGATATAATTATATAATCTTTTAATGATATTTGTCAGCCTCTGTTGTCGTACCAGCAACTATATGTGTCATTTAGCAGTAATACTTACAACATGACTTCATACCTAAATAAGTAAAATTTAGGGGCAGTTATATGCTAGAGTTCTTTAAAAAGAAGACAAAGAGAAATTAATTTGTGTTTTAAGCAGCCAAATTTTATGTCTGGTATTGCCCAGAAAGAACTCTCAGCACTTAATGTCCTTGTGTGTTAGTGTCTTTCATAGTCAGGATTTAGTGTTGATAAAAGTGAGACATGGTGGGGGGAAGATAACAATTCCATGACACTGGTTATTTTCTTACCACCTAGTAAAATGTGGTTTAGAGTCTTCATCTTATGTAACAGGATATTTAATTAAAATTTACGAGCTGAATCACTGTTGTCCTGCTTTGTCTATAGGCTACTGTTATACCTGGAATAAAATGTAAAACTTTTTGGTTTTTAGCTGAAATGTAAAGGTAACTTTTCTAACTATTTTAGTTACCATTTTGGTTTCATCAAAATAGGGAAAATCTCCCCTTTTAAAGCATTTATAAAATTATTAGATGAGTTTGGATTTATCTTTAGCTGTAGGTAAATGCTTTTACGTTAGTATATGACAAGTCTTAGATCAGCAATTATATTTGAGAATCTACTGTGAACGGTGTAACCTTTTTAAGTCATTTTAAAATATAGTCACTTACAATTCCTCCAGTTGTACTTTATCCGTTTTAAACTTAACCCTGTAATTTTCACGTAGAAACTGAGTATGTAGTATACTACCAAATGCTTATTATTCAATTTTCGTTGTATCTTTTAAAATCTTAGTTACTTCAAACATTTACCAAGTTGCCGTTCTTTAGTAAAATAGATAATAGTACAGTCTTTTCATCGTGGTACTCTAGAACGTGTTACTTCCTCTACTTACTGGATGCGTGATTATTTGCAAGACTGATTCTTTAATGAAACAAAGATGAAGTTAGAAATATTCTGTATTATAGTAACTACCTCATGTAGTTTTTATAAATATAATAACCCATATGTATGTATGTACTTTTTAGAAAGAATCTTCAAGAGGGAGACATAGGGAAAAGGAAGACATAAAAATCACTAAGGAGAGAACTCCAGAAAGTGAAGAAGAAAATGTAGAATGGGAAACTAATAGAGATGGTGAGTTTCAAAAAATCTTTGTTTATATAGTCAATTTATTGATTATTCGCTTTGTAGACTTCCTTGGGCTTCAAAACACTTTCCAGCTATAGTTTCAGAATTGTCTAATTGACTTGTGTCTATCTTACTGAGCTATAAGGCAGAAAATGGCGTATAATAGCAGAACAAAAGCAAAGAAAGCTGTTCTCCCTAGAACTTACTGTACAGCATCACAGTCCTTTGGAATTTTATTACATTTGTAAATTTTTAAGTTCCTCAGTACCAAGATTTAAAAGAATCTAAATTTATTGTTTTGCATAAAATATTAAAAGTGAGATTCTTAAACCTTAAAGACCTAGGAAAATTATTTCTAAAACATTGTTGGATTTTATCTTTCAAGAAATTGAAATCAGATGATAATTGAGACCTGGAATTTGTTCGTCAGAAATTAACAAAATTATTTTTGAGTCATTGTCTTTAACAAGTAAGCATTTACTTTCCACACCATGAATGTTCTCTCTTCTCTACTTCTGTGATCTTCTGGAATGTGAGCACTGTAGCCTCACACTACCAAATACAGAGAAGGGGAACTCACATTTGTTGAATGTGTTGGGTGTACTGGGCATTTTAATATAACATATAATTACCTCATTAAATCAGTAGCTTTGTTACTCTACTTATAGATGACAAAACTAAAGAGTTTAAGGATGTAAGCAACTTCCTCATCAGATAGCTGAAAACTTAAACCAGGGGCTAGAAAATTATAGCTGTGGGCCTGCCACCATTTTTTGCAATAAAGTTTTATTGGAGAACAGCCATGTCTGTTGGTTACATATTTTCTGTGGCTGCTTTTGAGCTACAATAGATGAGTTGAGTACTATGACAGCCAAGAGCCTGCAAGCCTAAAATCTTTACTACTATATTTAAGAACTATCTCTGAAAACTTACTAATACTTGAAAAGTACCTTAAATGGCTGTCCGGTAATTTGAACATCAGTACTTTTTAAGGAAATCCATTCCATCTTTATACAGTATTGTCTGTTAAAACGTTGCTTCTAAGAACAAGTAGGAAACTTCTCTATGATTACTTCATGCGACTTCATAAATAAATCTAATACCTCCTACAAAATAGCAGTAAATAAAATATTACAAGCCTTAACTGTTCAAGGATGAATGGCTAACTTTTCCTAAATTCTAAGGGATTAACTCTTAACACACTCAACATTTTTTTTCATTTTAATTATTTTTGTATAAAATACATTCCGAAATATATTGGCTGCTTATTTTTCAAAATAGAAACTTCTATTCCCATTACAATAATGCATGCTAATTGTTGAACATTTTAAAGGTTCAGAAAAGCCTAAGTTAGTTTGCTCCTTTTCTTTATAGTAGCTCTTTCAAACCCTCTCCTTAAATCTCAAACCTTCCAGCCCCGCCTCTCACTGTTGTGGCCTCTCCAGTCGCGGAGCACAGGCTCCAGACGCGCAGGTTCAGCGGCCACGGCTCACGGGCCCAGCCGCTCCGCAGCATTGTGGGATCTTCCTGGACCGGGGCACGAACCCGTGTCCCCTGCATCGGCAGGCGGACTCTCAACCACTGCGCCACCAGGGAAGCCTTCTTTATCCACAGACTCTTTTCAGCTTCCTGCCACCACACCTATAAACTAGTCTTTCATACACATCTAAACTTTCTCACTTCCCTCTTTTTCTTTACAAGGGGCCTCCGCCCTGCTGCATAAGGTTATATTCCCCTGATTTCCTCCCACCTCTGCAGTCTTGTTCATTTATTTTGCCTTCTCTTTTACAGCTTTAACATCCATCTTGGCACATTTTCTCTTCTCCTCGTATTATTTAGAGCCATCACCCTGCTTATTCCCACTTTACAACCAAATTCTACTTTTCCCCCTCATATTTATTCAGTCTTCTGACCCTTGTCTTCACTAAAACTGTTCTTTATAACCTCCTCTTTGCTGACTAAAAGGAGACATACTTGTCTCCTTCTTCTATAACCTTTCTGCAGCATGTGACACATCCCAGAGCCTCTGTCTTCTTGAAACACTTTCCCCTTGGCTTCCATCTATCATTTGTCAGGTTTTCTGTTCTCCTGTTGAAGCCCTTTGGTCTTACATAGAGGCTCCTTGTATGCTGTCTATCCCTTAAATGTTGATTCCCAAGGCTTCGCTCACACTATCATCTTTAAAAAACGAAAGTGATTTTACTACAAGAGGCTTTTATATGTGAAATTCTTTTAAAAGGTGAGTAAATGTCTCTTAAAGTAGTTTTACATACAGAATACATTGCTGTTTCTTACTCTTTCTCTTGAGGTTCTGATTGTTGTGTATCTCTGTGGTTTTTCTGTTTTAAGGAATATTGAAGCATGGAGTTAGACTGAGCTCATTTAATATATTTACCTTCTGCATTTTCAGTCTAAAGTGAATAGCAATTTTAGCTTGACTCAGAAGAAGTTGATCTGTATGAGTAATTGTCAAAGTTTTAGGTCTCAGGACACTTTTCACTCTTTTTATAGACCCCAAAGAACTTTTGTGGATTATCTGTTTCATTAGTCTCCATATTAGAAATTGGTTCTGAGAACATTTTAAAATATTTATTAATTTATTTAACAATGACAGCAGTAAACGTAACATATACTTTTATGGAAAATAGCTATGCTTTGCAAAGCAAAAATAGAAATTGGAGGAGGTGGCAATGTTTTACATGTTTTTGCACAGTTTTGGGGGTTTTTTTGGCTACACCGCTAGGCTTGCGGGATCAGTTCTCCAACCAGGGATTAAACCTGGGCCACAGCAGGAACGCGCCGAATCCTAACCACAAAACCACCAGGAAACTCCCTGAAAATCTTTTTAACTTCTTAAAGTGAACTCTTAACTGGCTTAATGAAAGACCTCTAGATTTTCATATCTGCTTCTGCATTCAATCTGTTACTGATATCACATATCACGTGACTTCTGGAAAACTCCACTATATACTCAAGAGAGAGTGAGTAAACCAGGCAAATAATGTAGTATTACAGAAATATTTTTGATCTCCTGGAACTCTAGAAATTGTCTTGGGAATCCTTAGGAGTCCTCAGACTACTCTTTGAGAACCACTTGTCTCTAGAAGCAGCTTCTAAAATTTTTAGTTGTTTCCCCTTTACCAAGACTTCTTTTCTTCTCATTTTCCATTTTTCTCTCCAGATGAAATCATGCTCCCAGGGCATCATTAACATCTATGTATTAATGACTCCAATATCTGGAGCTCTTAATTGAGGCATCTACCAACTGGATGCCTCCATCTGAGTCCCATATCTTAAGGGCACCACTTTCCTACTGGTTTCCCAAAAGCCTGAGAGTCATTGTTCCGTTGTTTTGTTTTTTAATTATCTACTTTATACATATTAGTGTGTATATTATCAATCCCAGTCTCCCAATTCATCCCATCCCCACTTTCCCCCCTTGGTGTCCATACGTTTGTCTCTACATCTATGTCTCTATTTCTTCTTGCAAACCGGTTCATCTGTACCATTTTTCTAGATCCCACGTATAAGCGTTAATATTTTTTTTTTAATATTTGTTTTTCTCTTTCTGACTTACTTCACTCTGTATGACAGTCTCTAGGTCCATCCACATCCCTACAAATGACCCAATTTCATTCCTTTTTATGGCTGAGTAATATTCCATTGTATATATGTTTATCCATTCATCTGATGATGGTCATTTAGGTTGCTTCCATGACCTGGCTATTGTAAATAGTGCTGCAGTGAACACTGGGGTGCATGTGTCTTTTTGAATTATGGTTTTCTCAGGGTATATGCCCAGTAGTGGGATTGCTGGGTTGTATGGTAGCTCTATTTTTAGTTTTTTAAGGAAACTCCATACTGTTCTCCATAGTGGCTGTATCAATTTACATTGCCACCAACAGTACAAGAGGGTTCCCTTTTCTAAGAGTCATTGTTGATACTACTTTTTCCCCTCAACCCAGACATTTATGGAATTCTGAACATTTCTATCTACTGAATGTCTTTCAGAACCATCTGTTTCTCTAAATTACTACTAATATTCTAGTTCTTAAGATATTTGTTGCCTATAAATATATTTTATTAAATAACCTCCTAACCTCATGCCTTGAGATTAGCCTTGTCTCCTAAATCATTCTTCACTTAAAGGCAGAATACTCTTCACAGAATTTTTTTTTACTGAGGTATAATAATATGTTCAGAAGAGTGCATGATTCATGTGTACAACTTACTGAATTTTCATGAACAGAACAGCCTTGTATAACCAGCACCCATCAATAAATAGAAAATTATTAGTATCCCATAAGCCCCCTTGTACTCCCTTTCCAGTTACTGCCTCCCAGCCCCCATCTCCCAAAGATAACTGCTGTCCTGATTTTCTGCCACCATGGATTAGTTTTGTCTGCTTTTGAGCTCTATATAAATAGAACCTATAGCATGTACTCTTTTTGTGCTTAGCTTCTTTTTATTTTTTAATAAATTTATTTATTTAATTTTTGGCTGTGTTGGATCTCTGTTGCTGTGCACGGGCTTTCTCTAGTTGCAGCGAGCGGGGACTACTTTGTGGCACGCAGGCTTCTCATCGCGGTGGTTTCTCTTGTTGCGGAGCACAGGCTCCAGGCGCGTGGGCTTCAGCAGTTGTGGCTCGTGGGCTCTAGAGCACAGGCTCCGTAGTTGTGGCGCACGGGCGTAGTTGCTCTGCTGCATGTGGGATCTTCCCGGACCAGGGCTCGAACCTGTGTCCCTTGCATTGCCAAGTGGATTCTTAACCACTGCACCACCAGGGAAGTCCCCGCTTAGCTTCTTTTGCTTACAGTATGTCTGTGAGATTATTGCGTATGGTTATAGTTCATTAATTCTACTGGTATATAGTATTTCACTGAATGTACCATAATTTATTCATTCTGTGGATAAACATTTGAGTAATTTCTAGTTTTGGGCTGTTATGAATAAGTTGCTATTACTATTCCTAATCAGATCTTTGGTAAACATGTACCCATTTCCCTTGAGTTTATGCTTGGGAGTAGGATTGCTGGGCCATGGAGTTTTCATATGTTCATCTTTAGTGGATAATGTCAAGTCAAAAATGATTCTCCTTTCTCTGTTGTTTTTTGCCTTTCTCATCTTAGCCATTCTGGAGGTGTGTGGTAGTATCTTTTTGTGGATTTAGTGTGCATTTCCCTAATGAGTAATGAAATTGAGAACTTTTTCACATTTTTGGCCATTGTACAACCTGTTTTATAAATTCTACTCTCGACTTCTGCCTACTGTTTTATTGTGTTACTGTTTTTTTTAATTGAGTATTCTTTATATATTCTGAATATGAGATCTTCATCAGATATATGTATTACAAATACCTCTCTCATTCTCTGAGTTAGAGTGAGCTTTTAAAAGAATAAATTGGTTCATTTCATTCCCCTATTTAAAATTCTCTGATTTCCCATTGCCTTGAGGATCAAGTACAAATTCTTTTGTACCTACAAAACTTTTCATTATCGGATTGCTTTCTGTGTTTCCAGCTCCCCACTCCCAAGTCTTTGTTTTTATTTGGTTCCCTAAATTTATCATATTTGTTTACCATAAGGACCAGTGCAGTAATATAAAAAGCAAAAGTATTTCAGTAGAGGAGAAAATGAATGAACATATTTTGGCAATCTTGGTGGTATGTACATCCTCCTAAAATAAAGCATAAAATCCAGAAGCTGTAAAAGATTTGATTATATAAGGATTCAAAATTTTTTGTGAAACTAAACACGCAAGTGATCTATTAAAGATCACTGTAAGAAAGTATTTGACATGTGTAATGTGTAACCATATAATAAAAGCACTGCATAAACCTATAATGAAATTCCACAAATATATAAGAAAAGGATAGTCCAGTTGGAAAATAGGGAAGAGAAACAAAAATTGGTTACGAAATTCATAGAGGAAATAGAAATGGACAATAAATGCTCAGCCTTACTACAGGGAAATGCCAGTGGAAATAGAGATAGCATTCTTCACCCATCAGATTGGCAGAAATGAAAACTAAGTATTATCAAGTGGAAGTTTACATTGGTAAAGCTATTTTGGAGTATAATTCGGCAATATTAAAAATAAAAATCATACTTACCTTTTGTCCAGCAAATCTAGTTTGTTCTAAAAAAAATACTTGCTCCTGTAAACTAAGGTAGGTATCAAAATGTTCATTGAAGTCTTGTTTATAACAGCAAACTATTGAAAACAAAGTAAATGTCAGAAGGAAAATGGTTAAGCTATGATATGTTCATATCATGAAATGCTTTGCACATGTTAAAATGAAGATGTTTTACCTTTGTGTATGACATGGAAAAATCTTTCTATGGGGCAATGTGTGTAGAAGAGTATAAATATAAAGGCTTATTTTTATATCTATTGAATATGATTACTTGCATACAGTAGATTGCTGGAAGTAAAATTGTCATATTAAAGGGTATGAATGTTCTTAAAGCTTTTACCCATACTGCCAAATTATTTTCCAGGCTAGAAATATTAGTTTACATTGCTACCTCCAAAGAATGAACATGCCTGTTATCTGTGCCTTTGCCAGTACCAAATATTATAATTAGGGAAAAAATGGCTCTTTAATACATGAAAAAGGCTTATTTATATATCATTTGTGTTTCTTTTTGTGTTTATATCTGTTCATGTCCTTTGCCCATTCTTTTAATTAGTAAGAGTTCTTTATATATAAAGAATGTCAACCTTATGTACTAGATGTATTTTTGTTACATATTCTTAAAAAATCTCTGCCTGTTAAATGTGCCATTCTAATTATATTTAATATTTTCCTGATGATTTATAACAGCTGATTCATATAGATGATTCTAAGGTAATTGTAATGATAACCTTAAGCTGTAAGACACGAGAGACATTTTCTAAACTTATTAAATGGTTTGACTCCTTTTTTAAAATAAAATTTTATTGGAGTATAGTTGATTTACAATGTTGTGTTAGTTTCAGGTGTACAGCAAAGTGATTCAGTTATACATATACCTATATCCACTCCTTTTTTTTTTTTTTAAGGATTCTTTTCCTATGTAAGCCATTACAGAGTACTGAGTAGAGTTCCCTGTGCTATACAGCAGGTTATTATTAGTTATCTATTTTATATATAATAGTGTGTATATGTCAGTCCCAATCTCCCAATTTATCCCTCCCCTCCTCAGACTCTGTTTTTGAGTCCTCTCCTAATGTTTTGTGCTTTCTGATTTTTCTTTTGTCAGACTATTATCAGTTGCATTGTGCCTACTTCATAGCCCATCTCTTATAGATTGGGAAAACATCTTATGTTTGATTATAACAGATATGCATAAAGTTAGAATAAGTAGTTTCTGAGTAAAGACTTGAGAGCTTTCCCTCTAAGCAAAATATATTAGCTATAGTACCTTGACTTCGACATATATTTTAACTGCTCAGGTCTCCCCCTACCCGAACTTCTCCCTTGGTTGAGTGGTTAGGGATTAAAGACTGAAAACCAATTTGTCATTTTTTTACATGTGTTCTGTATGGGTGATATTCCCAGATAGCAGTTTGTAGATGAGCAAAACATTATTGATAATACCTTCAGAAACACTGTAAATCATTCTTCTCAATTAATTACCCTTTCCTTTGTTTTACCGTTAGTATTTGATAATGAAATTTTATCTGTTAATAATTTAAGAACACAACAGACAGGATCATCGAACCCTACTATTCACTGATGTAAAGTGTCTCAGCGGAGTGTAAAATCGTAACTAGAGATAGCCACTATTCATTTAATTAAATTCAGTATCTTTAATTATTTTGTGTAGTAAAAACTGCATGCCCATAAATATTTAGTAATTGCTTGCTGACTGAAAAGCATGATTTAGTCAGTGTTATGTATTTAGTGAGAAATTATCATCATACACCAGTATAAGATGAGTAATCAAGTTTTGTGACGCAGATAATAAGATATATAATTACCCTCTTAGTCCTCAAGCATGAATGGATAGTTTTCATTCTAATGTATTTACCTGTACATGCCAATGATGTCCGTTTGTTTTGTGCTTTAAGCAATCAAGTAGGACTCCTTGTCTTTATTTTTTAGTTCTTCATTTTATTTCTCTACCCCAGGTTAAGAAGTGATGATCTTAAGTGCTAAAAGTATAGCTTGAGAAGGCACCTCAGTTTATAATCGGTCAAGCCCAGTGTGTTCATGTGTTAGAATAGAAGTCAGTGAAATTTCCTCCTCCAGGCTTTTGGCATTATTAGCAAATAGGTAGCAGTGCCAGGAGCCTCTGAAAACTACATGTTGTAATGAAACAGTTCTTCACACCACTCTTCCCCCACCCAAACCAACCCTCAGATTCTTTTCCTTGGAAAGGATGAATAGAAATAGATACATGCTATCAGATCCATTGAAGAGATGGACAGTTCTAGTCTAAGAAACTAGTACAAATCACTTATAATGAAAATGTTATAGATTTTTCAGAAATTAGCTCATGTACACATTAGTATTAAAATTACTTAACTTTATTTTTAGATACAAATTACTTAGGATATTAATTTTTAAAAAGCAACAAAACTATGGAAACAGTATTGCACACCTAATGTGACCTTAATTTAATACTGAGTCTTTAAGAAAATGAAGAAGATAATCATATCATATGCAGCATGAAATATTGAAGGCTTTGGTGCCTTTAATGCTTAGAATTTATAGCTGAGTGTTTTAATTGTATCTTTTTTTTTTTTTTTTTGGTGGTCCGCGGCCCTCTCAGTGCTGTGGCCTCTCCCGTTGCGGAGCACAGGCTCCGGACGCGCAGGCGCAGCGACCATGGCTCACGGGCCCAGCCGCGCCGCGGCATGTGGGATCTTCCCGGACCGGGGCACAAACCCACGTCCCCTGCATCGGCAGGCGGACTCTCAACCACTGCGCCACCAGGGAAGCCCTAATTGTATCTTTTAAAAATTCCATCTCCTAACCAAAAACCCAAACAGCCCAAAATCACTTCCAGAAAACCCAGGAACCTTAAAAATGTTTGTTTTCATAAAGAAATTAGCCATATTGATTTTAATTCTTTATAGAAACAGTGTTATTTCTTTTATCTTTTTGAAGTATGTTGTTCTTGTTAAAGAATCTACCATTTTAATTTGTATAAAAAGTAGTTGAAAAATTTTCTCTAATTTTTGGTATAGATAATTATAGTTTCCGACAAGTAATGGAATTTTTATTTTAAAGATTCTGACAATGGAGATATTAATTATGATTATGTTCATGAGTTGTCATTGGAAATGAAGCGTCAAAAGATACAGAGGGAATTAATGAAGCTGGAACAAGAAAACATGGAGAAAAGAGAAGAAATTATTATTAAAAAGGAGGTATGCTATTTATTGAAATTTGTTAGTAATTAACATCAAAATGAGTATTGATCAGAGAACTCATTAGCTGCTTGCTACATCTTAAGTTGTATTAGGATATCGATACTTCACATATGTTAATTAATCTTCACATTTCTCTATTAGATAAATAGGACATATATTTGTTATTGAATAAACAAAACTGAGTTTCTGTTGCCTGGAGTCACCAGCTAATGTAAAATGGGACTTGAATCTATATACCTCTGGTTTTTAGGCCCATGCTATTTCTAGAATACTTGTTTCTTTTTTAAAGAGTAGAAAGATACAATATATTTGAATATAATTTTTTTTTCTGAGGAGATTTTGAAATTTCATAATTTTAGTTTGCTTTATTGATATTAGTGTTATGTTGGGGCAGTTAGTATTGGTTAACAGCATAGGTTCAGGAGCCAGACTAATATTAATATGTGGTCGCTATTGTAACACTTAATACTTCATCTGAAGTTTGGTATAATTTAAAAGCACGTGCTTTGTTGTCTGATTATAACAACAATGATTGGAGGAGTTTCTGAATTGAGTTACTGAATTCTTTTGGAAGGTTTCACCAGAAGTGGTTAGATCAAAGTTATCTCCATCACCTTCTCTAAGAAAGTCTAGCAAATCTCCAAAACGAAAATCAAGCCCTAAGTCGTCATCTTCAACTGGCAAGAAAGACAGGAAGACAACTGCAGTATCCTCTCCCTTGCTGGACCAGCAGAGGTCAGTAGGGTGATAAATAGTGCCAGAATGAAATAGCTTTTTATGAAGTGATATTCAAAAGAATTACTTGGTAGATTACATAAAGATACTTTTAATACATTCAGTATTTAATGTAAACTTTTTTCTTCTAAGAAAAAAGTGTGAAAAGTTTCCATTTAAAAGAAAATTATAGAGAACAATAAAGCAAAGGTCTGTGTCACATCTGTATATGCTTCAGAGCTTTTTATTTTTTAAGAAATAAACAGCTATATTTCTGGTCCTTCCCTCTTGAATTTGTTGTTTATGATACCTATGCATGTGTGTTTATACTTCCATAATATGTATTATCTTACAATATATAGTATTACTTTCATCTATTTAATCTTAATATAGATACAACTTTTCTTCTGTAACTTTTTCACTTAGCATTTTTTTACATTTATCTATATTGATATATATAGCTGTAGTTCTTTCATATTAGTATTTATGTATTTATCTACTTTTCTTTCGTTGAACGTTTAAGTTGATTTCAGGTTTTAGCTCTTACAGATTATGCACAATGAACATTCTTGTCTCCTTGTGTACATGATCAAGAGATTAAATTCTTTATAGTATGTATGAAGCAGTATGAATATATTATTTAGAATTATTGTAGTAGTCAATTGAAAGAATAAAGATAGAAATAAATTACATTGAGGGGTTGAGAATAAGGCAGGAGATACCTTTTCATTTAATGTCACTGTGTACTGTTTAAATTTTATTAAAGGACATACACTAATTTATTATTTAAGAAAAAGGCTAAACTAAAAACCTCTTCCCAATATTTGACCAGTTGGCAAATGTCTATTTGAACCCATAATGAAACTCATAGTTGTCTCCTTCTAGTTTCTAGAGGCTTTAACCCTATTCTAGATTCTATTTACTTTTTACCTAGTTTATTATATCATCCTACTAACTCTATTTATCTAGTGTCCATTCTGCCACACATATAAACATTTTCATTCAGCTGCCCTAACCCTTCACTTTACAGATGTTGTGAGAGAAATCTTAAAATAACAATTACAATTAATTTATTATGCCATTGAAAAATTTAGTAGTTTAACTGAAATTCAGATTTTTTAGAATAGCATTCATACTTTGATCTTTCCACTCTTGTCCATATTTTCGTCCAGCCTTCTTCCTACACTCATCACCATCAGTCCGTCATTGTCTAGCTCAAATTCTGTCTTTCCATTAAGTTTTCCCATTTCTCCTTACTGAACATAATTTCTGTTCCCTTTATATATCAGATTTTATTTATACCTCTCACTTAATACTAATTGCTATTTGCATTATATTTTAGCTGTGGCACATACGTTTTACAACCTCTATTAAATTTAAGCTCCTTGAAGATTGCAGTCTTCATGGTTCACTGTTCTATCTCCCCACAGCACCTACTCTGCAAAGAGCTTTGTATTGTAATAAGGCACTCTGTACAGTTGACTTGATTCTCTCCTTTGTGCCTAAGATTGAATAAAGAGATATGAAAGAAGTTGAACTATACAGTGATATGATTTACCCCACTTGCTCTTTATTCTTTTGACTAACCAATTATATAATTTTCCCTCAATTCCACTCATTTCCCAAAAAACCGCCAGCATACCAGAAATACTCCTTTTCATTTTCTAATCCTTTCTAAATATTTATAAAATCTTCAAAACTTAATCTCTTCATAGAAAGTTTCTATAACTATTTAGATGAAGGGTTAGTTTCATCCTGTTTGTTTTCATGTAGTCTTCTCTTACTGCTTTGTTAGTAACTCACTTATCCTTTGATGAATATTGAGCATGAATAATTACATTGATTTAACTACTATATTTCCGTATTATAAGATATTGACTTTAAGATGCACCATTAATTTAATAATAGAAGCAGAAGGATCTGGAAAACAGTACATTAAAGGTACAAAGAAAACACTGAATTGGGTATAGCATTTCTGTAGTTGTGCAGTTTACATTTTCTAGAGTGGGTCAGACCATCAGCTTTTAGTTACATTGTGGATCATACTATAAACTGAATACATTCAACAAGTTAGGATTGGAATTTCAGTTAAAATTCAATGGAATGTTGCAGCCAATGCCAGTAAATCAACTGAGGTGACAGTCAGGTAAACAAACTCCTTGGTTTTACGTGATTATCATATTGAGTAGACAGAGATAATCACAGACAAATTAAGACTCACACTTCTCTGTGAAAATTGGCAGTTTTCTTAGACATTTATTGTGAGAGAGAGCCTGATGGAAAGCTTTAAGCTGAAACATGTGAAGTATGTCAAAAGCTATTCAAAAAAAATAAGTTTTGGGGAGAGAGAGAAAAAGACTCTAAAAGTGATAGAAGTAGATAATTGAGCTGTGTGCCACAAATAGGAAGTGGGCTCTTTGCCACTAAAGGATAATCATTTGACTTTAAAAAAAAATGTTGAAAGATCTTGTTGACTTCAGAATGCACAAAATCAACTTTGGCCCATTCTGTTGGAAGTTACTTGCAAACTCTGTAACACAACTATGTTTTCCAACTACATATATTTTTTAAGGTATTTGAAGAAATTCTTCACTTTAGTGAGTGTACTGGCATAATCCTGGTGGTTATAATAGCTTAATCCCAGAATGTGAATTTAACACAACAGAAGTTTATTTCTCACTCAAGTAAGAAGTGGGTGTTTCTGATTAATAGGTGACTCTTCTATACATGCAGCTTCAGTACCTAGGCTCCTTCTGACCATGGCTTTACTTTCTTAGGTTTTTGAGGACACCAAAGAAGAAAAAAATTAAGAGTATTGCACTTATTTAGTTACATAGTTTACAATTACCTGGAGTATGAGAGTCTTATTAGTTAGGCCTGGAAGTGGTGTACATCACTTTCACTCACATTCTTTTTGGCCAGAGCTCATTTGGCCATTTGGCCACATCTAACTTCAGAACAGTCTAGACAGTATGGTTCAACAGTATGGCCAGGACAAAAGTATAGTAAACACCTAGCTAGTTTCTGTCACAGGCAATGATGTGAAAATACAGTCTGTGTCAAGAACTTCTCTATCATTTTATCTTGAAAATGGTTTTTTAAGTAATTTTTTATACTATCTACCAATTATTGATCAGTGTGTGTCTTTTAAGTGGAAAAATATGTAGAAATGTAGACACATCACTTATCTGTTAAATACATTAAAAATTTGAGTCACTTCATAAATATGCAGTGAGATATGTAACTAATAATCGTTTTGGCAGAAGACAAAGATGAAAAGTAGATTTGGTCATATTTTAATAACTTCTGATTTGCTAGATGGTTGACCCTATCTATGACAATAAGAAGTAGGGATAAGGACTAAGAGAGGTAAATTTTCTGAATACCTGCTATGAGTCAGTTGCTTTTATCTGTTTTTAATCTTACCAGCAATTTTGAGGAAGATACTATACATTACCTTTTTTACAGCTAAGGCATCTTGGGATTAGAGAACTCTAGGTCACAGGAAGTAAGTTCTAGGATTTTGGCTTAAGTTGTCATTTATAAATATCAATAACTAGTGAAATAAGTAGCTGATGAAAACTTACCAAATGTGTGAAGAGAAAGGGCTACTTAAAAACTCCGTACCAGGCTGAACATTCAATGTTGCAGAAAACAGGAACAAATTTAAATAAGAAATTAATTCAGAATTTTAATATGATTTGAGAGGATATTGATTGATCTGTTGAGAGCAGTTGATCGTGAAAATAAAAACAATCTGTGAACAAAAATATTTTGGATGAAAAATGATTTTTAAAACTGGAAATAGCAGAATAAAGAGATTGCCAAATTTAATATTAGTAGAATGAGTGCAACCTAAAAGAAAATTTACTGAATTTGAAAACACTTTTAAGATATTTCCAATATTTTAAGATATTGGAAAGCAAAAGGAGAGATGGAATAATGGAAAACAATGGAGGAGTGATCTAGGAGATGCAGTAACTATAATAGAGCAAACACTTGGGTCACATGGAGAATTGATGAAATAAAAATAGAAAAAAAACTGAGTAAAAGACTAGGGTTTCAGATTGAAGCAGCATACTGAGTGATAGAAAAGGTTAAAAAAAGAGAAGGTATGCTTATCTTGATGAAACTTTTAGTTTGCAAGGAATAATGTAATAATGCATACAGGCAGAAAAGCTGGGTAACCTGCATAGGAAAAGAAATTAACTCTCTTTGGACTTTTCATCCAAAACACTAAATGCCACAAAATATTGTAACAATATTTATAGAGCTCTGAGGGAAAAGGATATGACACCAAAATGCTCAAACTGTTGTCAGGGTATGAAGTAAAGACAGACAATTTGTAATGTGTAAAGGCTCAAAGTTATAGCATTTAGATAAAATGCTTTTAAATGCCAACTTTTAAAGAGGATAGTCTAGACTCAAAAAAACAATCCCAGGTAGATTAACCGTGAAATACAAAATTCTAAAATTTAAAGGATCAATCTCTGTAATCTAAGAGTTGGGAAAGATTTAAATGAATGTTTAAGATTTAAAACAAAGATTTAAAAGAATATTTACTAACAGTGCTTAAGGTTTCATTTATAGTTGATGTAATTGTTCTTTATAATGCTGAAAACATGGAAACCACCTGAAAAACTTATCAACGTGAAATTGTTTAAAGAAGTTATGGAGCATATCTATTAAAGGAAATTCTGTACAGTCCATAAGAATAATTATCAAAATCCACTTTTTTGGGCTTCCCTGGTGGCGCAGTGGTTGAGAGTCTGCCTGCTGATGCAGGGGACACGGGATCGTGCCCCGGTCTGGGAAGATCGCACATGCTGCAGAGCAGCTAGGCCCGTGAGCCATGGCCACTGAGCCTGCGCGTCCGGAGCCTGTGCTCCGCAACGGGAGAGGCCACAACAGTGAGAGGCCCGTGTACCGCAAAAAAAAAAAAAAAAAAAAAAATCCACTTTTTTGTTACAGAAAGATACCCATGCTATACTTAGTACAAAAAATTTTACAAAACATTGTATTATGACTGTGTGTATGGGGTGGCAGGGAGGGAAGAAGTTAAAGAGACATGGAAAAAGTGTGGACATATATCCAAGGTGTTAACATTGGCTATACTTGGGTAATGGAATTATAGGTGATTTTTACTTTTTCATCTACTATTCTATAATAAGCTTTAAAAAAAAAAATTCAGTTCATACAGTTGTTTTATTTTATGATATTTTCCTTCCTGAAAGAATCTCTTCCTACTCCACCTCTTATCTTTTCTCAGAAATATACCCTTTAAAATTATATAATAAGCAGTATTAATGAAGTAGGTAGCAAGTAAATTTTTTTTGATATTGATTGCTAGTATATAAAATAGTAAATGGCAAGTTATTAAAAGGAATGCTACCATTTTTTAAAAGTGCTTTGTTAAAATGAAAAAAATATTTATATGACCTTCTAAAAGTCTTTAGACTTCTGATAGCTTTGTGTTACCTTCAGGAATTCAAAAAGCAACCAAAGTAAGAAGAAAGGACCTCGTACTCCTAGCCCACCCCCTCCTATACAGGAAGATATTGCTCTGGGGAAAAAATATAAAGAAAAATATAAAGTAAAAGACAGGATAGAAGAAAAACCAAGAGATGGAAAGGACAGAGGACGAGATTTTGAAAGACAAAGAGAAAAAAGAGACAAGCCAAGGTAAGTAGGATTGTATATTTTTAATAATCTTACTTTCTTAGAATCTAAACTACTATTCAGAAGCTTTTAGGCATTACTACAATGGATTACGTAGTGTTTTTGAACTATGTGTAAGTATTTAATACTTACCATATTGAAATATCAATACTTCAATCAATGTTAATATGTTTATAAAACATATAAATCATTATGATTTAAAAAACATAAAATTTCTTAATTTTAACCATTTTTAAATGTCAATTTGGTAGTGTTTTTTATATATATATACTATATATATGTATATACAGTATATTCACAGTGACATGAAATAGATCTTCAGAACCTTTTCATCTTACAAATCTGAAACTCTATAACCCTTAACTCCTTTTCACTCCCCCACCTATCCCCCGGCTCCCCAGTCCATAGTAAACATCGTTCTACTTTTCTGTTTCTTTGATTTTGACTCCTTTAGATACCTCATGTAAATGAAATCATTTTGTCTTTTTGTGACTGGCTTATTTTACTTAGCATAAGGTCTTCAAGGTTCATCCATGTTGTGGCATGTAACAGGATTACTTTCCTTTTTAATGCTGAATAATATTCCATTGTCTCTATACCACGTTTTGTTTATCCATTCATTTGCTGATGAACGTATAGGTTGCTTCCACCTCTTGGCTATTGTGAATAGTGCTGTTACGAACATGGGTGTGCACATCTCTTCAAGACCCTTCTTTCAGTTTGTTTGGCAATGTACTCGGAAGTGGGATTGCTGGATCATATGGTAGTTTAATTTTTAATTCTTTGAGGAACTTTCATACAGTTTTCCATACAAGCTGCTGTACACCATTAACAGTGTACAAGAGTTCCAATTTCTTCACATCCTCACCAACACTTATTTTCTGTGTTTTGGATAGTAGCCATCCTAACTGGTATGAGTTGATACTGTGGTTTTGATTTGGTTTCGCTGATGATTGATGATGTTGAACATCTTTTCATTGCTTTTTGGCCACTTGTATATCATCTTTGGAGTGATGTCTATTTAAATCCTTTACACATTTTTTTTTTTTGCCGTATGCGGGCCTCTCACTGTTGTGGCCTCTCCCGTTGCGCAGCACAGGCTCCTGACGCGCAGGCTCTGGACGCGCAGGCTCAGCGGCCATGGCTCACGGGCCCAGCCGCTCCATGGCATGTGGGATCCTCCCGGACCGGGACACAAACCCGTGTCCCCTGCATCGGCAGGCGGACTCTTAACCACTGCGCCACCAGGGAAGCCCTCCTTTACACATTTTTTAATTGAGTCCATTTGATTTTTGTTGTTGAATTATAGGAATCCATTATAATTATGGATGTTAACCCCTTATCAGATATATGATTTGCAAATATTTCCTCCCTTGTCATAGGTGGCCTTTTCATTCTCTTGATAGTGTTTTTTGATGCACAGAAGTTTTTAAAGTATGAGGTAGTCCCATTTGTCAATTTTATGTTTGTTGCATGTGATTTTGGTGTCGTATCCAAGGAATCATTGCCAACTCCAGTGTCATGAAGATTTTTCCCTATGTTTTTTTGTAGGAGTTTTATTAAAGTCTTAGATCTTATACTTCAGTCTTTAATGCCTTTTGAGTTAATTTTTTGTATGTGGTGTAAGATAAAGGTCCAACTTCATTTTTTGCATGTAGAAAACCACTTTTCCCAGCACCATTTTTTGAAGGATCTCTCCTTTCCCCATTGAATGTTCTTGGCACCCTTGAAGATCATTTGACCATATATGCAAGGATATATTTCTGGGCTCTCTTTTACTCCATGGGTCTGCTTGTCTGTCTTTCTGCTAGTACCACATTGTTTTGATTACCGTGGCTTTATAATACATTTTGAAATCAAGAAGCATGAATCCTCTTTGTTATTACTTTTTGAAATTATTTTGGCTATTTGAGTTCCCTTGAAATTCCTTATAAATTTGGGATGAATTTTTATATTTCTGCAAAAACTATCTTTGGGGTTTTGATAGGGATTGCATTGAATCTGTAGATCTCTTTGGATGATATGGACATCTTAACCGTATTAAATCTTCCAGTCCTTGAGCATGGAATGTCTTTCTGTTTATTTGTATCTTAATTTCTTTCAGCAGTGTTTTGTAGTTTTCAGTATACAAGTCTTTGACCTCCTTGGTTAGGTTTATTCCTAAGTATTTTTTACATTAAGTAATTTTTATGCTTTATTTTGTTCTTTTTTATACTATTGTAGATGGAATTGTTTTTTAAAATTTCCTTTTCAGATTGTTCATTGTTGTATAGAAACACAACTGATTTTGTGTGCTGATTCTGTATCCTGCAACTTTGCTGAATTCATTTGTTAGTTCTAACAGTTTGTTTTGTTTTGTGGAATGTATAGGGTTTTCTACATATAAGATCATGCCATCTGCAAGTAGAGATAATTACTTTTTTCTTTCCAACTTGGATGCCTTTTCAAAATTTTTTTTGACTAATTGCCCTGGCTAGGACTTCCAATACTGTGTTGAATAAAAGTGGTGAGAGTGGGCATCCTTGCCTTGTCCCTCATAGGAAAAGCTTTCAGTCTTTCAGTCTTTCACCATTGAGAATGATGTTTGCTATGGACTTTTCTTAAATGGCCTTTTTTTTTATGTTGCGATCATTCAGGATAAATTATCCATCCAGTAAGCAGCTGATAATAGTTTTATGATATATAAGTTCAAAAAAACCCAGTCTTTTCCCCAAAAAAGATTTTGGTGATGAGCTTAGCCCTTTCTTTGTCTTGGTAAGAGATCATCTTGTCTAACTTACTTAGATGAATCAATTTTTTTTTCTCTCCTCCCTGTGGTGACTTAGAAGAACCAGAATGATTCTGTCAGCTGTTGCTAGGACCTAGCAACATCATTATGTCTTACTGGAGCAATAAAAACTGGTTAACTGGAGCATCCATAATTCTTGAACATATTTTCCTAAAATACACTATCTTATTCAATCTGGTAGGTTTGTTTTTGAAAATGACATGTAAATCAGATATAAATTATGTTAAATGTTCTTGCTGATTTACATTTTAAGAAGTCTTTATTCTTCTCTAATGGTTCTTGGTGCTCTTGTTTTGTTATTTTGACCCAGAAATCTTTGAGAAGTGATTCTTAACTTATATCCCTGGGTAGTTCACCACTGAAATGGTAACACATTTTGTATTATGAGGAATTGAATATTACAGAGATTGATTCTTCATTTTCCATTTTTTTCTCCCTGGCCATCTCTACCAGGAGTAGTAAGGTATGCCTAAGATTCACCTGTTGCTCAGTGTACAGAAAAATCTGAACTTGGTTTATTTCTTCTCTCTAAGGAAACTAAGCAACAGATTACTGAAGGACTGCCTGGGTACCTGATTGTCACTGGAGTTCTAAAGCCATATTTTGACAAGGTTGAAAGGGGGCATTTTGATTTAGGAGGAGTTGATTTGATTTCCAGGTGTTTTTTTTTTTTAAGGCAGATTCATTAATTTAATTTATCTCCATTACTGTGAATAAAGAATAATTCTAAAGCCAAACAGTATATTTAAGAATCTTTGTCACTGCTTTCAGATTCTGGGGTATGTAATTAAAGGTTAGTATCTAAATTCCTTTTGGAGAAAATTGCCATTTAATATTAATTTAGATGTTATAATGGGTTTATTGGGAGTATTTTGGTTATCAGGATGTGTTGTGCTTAAGTGAAAGTATGCTAATACATTTATTATTTATTAGGTTACTGAATACCTAGTGTGTGGTGGACACTGCTTTAAACATTGGTGATGCAGCAGTGAACAAAAATCTTGTCAGAAACTTTGTTACTACAGGTGGAAGTAATACAGTAATTATGTGTGTATAAAATAATATCTTTCCAAATATGGATTGTTTTTCTCCCTTCCAAGTAAAGTAAGACTTACTAGGCCTATTGGATATAGGGGATTGCTTACATTTCTTAAAAGGTGGTTCCCAAATGCATATGCATACATGTGAGACAAATGATGTAACAAAGCCACATGATCCTATGACTTTAAGTCCTTTTCCCTGTCTTCTGTGTCTCAGTTCGTCAACTTTCTACACCAGGACCTACTAACCTGGATTTTAGAGGTCTGATTTGTGAGTTAAAATTTGCCCGTGTATGTTTTCGTGAGGAGTAGAGTGTCCATATCCTCCCAGAAAAATTCATGATTTCCCCATTCTCCAAAAATTCTTAAGAGTTATATTAATCATTCTTTAGGCCTCTGCCACTAATCTGGCATCGAGGATTTCAGTACTCTCATCCCAAACCTTTATTGTCCATGTCAACCTAGTTAAGAATATACTCTCTTCCCAGAATATTTGTTAATTTGAATAACACTAAATTCTGTTATGTAGTTGCTTTTGAAGCGAGTAGTTTCCAGGCCATAGTTCTTAAAGGAATTCTGTATCGGTGTCTTACAATTTGACTGGTAGACTTTACTCAGCAATGATTTATTTATGCAACATTGATCAAAATCTGCATACCACTTATTTATCCAAAAAAAACATGCCTTATGGATTATTTTATTACTCTGCTTTTAGAGAATGTAGCAATTTCCCGTAATACTTTTAAAAATAAACTTTCTATGACCTGTTTGGTACAGAAAACAGCAAAATCTTGATTACTTGGAACTCAACTAAACCATTTATATTCTGTAATTTGTTTTAGAAGATATGAGCTCACAGGAAAATTAAGTTTGAGTTAGGTATTTAGTCAGAAAATCACTTGTGAAGGGAATATTTTGTATCAGTATTCCTAACCTACTGTATCTAGATAATCCTAAACTAGATATTTCAGCAGTGTTTTAGTGGACCTCTAATATCATCTTTATCAATGAAAATCTGTATTCTATATTCTTTGCTGAATTAGGAACGACCAGTATATTAGTGTAGTTTAAGAACAAGGGCCTAAGGAAACACAAAAACTTTTTGGATAGTAGTTAACCAGAGGAATTAGCTAACAAGTGCATATAGTTCATTCTGCTGGTTAAATATGGTTTTATGATAGGTAATATGTTTTGATCAAAATACTAATCAAAATGCAGAATTTTGTGGTTTAATAAGATAGTATTAAGAGCATAGTAAGTTGTTGTTTTTTTTTAATCACTTTATTATAATTACCTGAATATGTCTTGATAAGAGTATAAATGCCTACGTGAGTCTTCCTCAGATTTTAAAGACAGATGTGATCATTCAAAACTTATTGACTGGGCTTCCCTGGTGGCGCAGTGGTTGAGAGTCCGCCTGCCGATGCAGGGGACACGGGTTCGTGCCCCGGTCCGGGAAGATCCCACATGCCGTGGAGTGGCTGGGCCCGTGAGCCATGGCCGCTGAGCCTGTGTGTTCGGAACCTGTGCTCCGCAACGGGAGAGGCCACAACAGTGAGAGGCCCGCGTACCACAAAAACAAAAGCAAAAACAAAAAAACAAAACAAAAAAAACTTACTGACTTTGACATCAGCTTAGTAGAATAAGCAAATTACCACCAAATTGACAGTCTTATTTTCTTTCAGTGATTGCACACATCTGAATAATTAAAATCAGAATGTTTCAGATGTTTGACAAAGACTATTGCCTATTGGATTAATTCTTTAATTTATTCATTATCTACCATTCATGTTCAAATACCATGGTCTGGACTGGTGAATCTTATTCTGTGGCCATGAAGGACAGGACAGGGAGGAATCCATGTGTGAACTAAGCATTTCTGAAGACTGAATTGATAGTTTCTTGAGTAAATATGTACCAGTGTTACTCAGTTATATATAGAGGATGGAAGAATTACATGTTAATGTTACATTAACATTATTATGGAGCATTTCACAACATAAAAATAGAATAGTATAATGACCCCTCATATCCATAGTTTCATCTGTACCCCATCCACCTCCCCCATCCAGT
The DNA here is from genome assembly GCF_003031525.2 of Neophocaena asiaeorientalis asiaeorientalis. Taxonomy (NCBI): domain Eukaryota; kingdom Metazoa; phylum Chordata; class Mammalia; order Artiodactyla; family Phocoenidae; genus Neophocaena; species Neophocaena asiaeorientalis. The sequence goes on along the minus strand of NW_020174268.1, from coordinate 3,656,149 downwards.
GTTATTTTGAAGCAAATCCCAGACTTCTTATTTCATTTCATCTGTATATATTTTAGTATATATCTCTAAAAGAGAAAGACACTTAAAAATATACAATCACTATCTATATCTATATATATACACACACAATCAGTATATATATATATAAAACTGAATCACTTTGCTGTACACCAGAAACTCACACAATGTTGTAAATCAACCATACTTAAGAAAAAAAATACAATCACTATACCAGTATCCCATCTAAAAGGAAAAAAGGAGAATAATGTAATTTTAAAATTCAGACTTTAAAAACATTGATGAATTTGTAATATCTTTTATAATATTTTCCCAATTAGTCGACATTAGCACAAATAATATCATGAAGGATATGCAAATCTTTTAATATTAATGTGGAACCTTTGTATTCAGATTGAGAGTTGCTTGTCTGAGGCATTGTCTTTTTTCTGCATTTAATTGAGCCCTGTCTATAGACCTAAAAAGTATTTTTACATGAGTACTAATTTAGGCTAGGGATATAAAATTAAGACACTTAAAGAAATATGTAATATAGCTGAACATAATTATATAATATACTGAATTCATGGTAGACGTGTTAAAAATGAAATTGTTCTATAAATATCAAAATAACTTCATCAGGGGGCAAAAAAGCCATTTACATTTAGTCCAATTGATTAAGGCTTGGACTTCCTTTTATAGGTGTGATATTGGGAAAATCTGTTGAACTCAGAAAAGCTCCTGTTTTGCAGCCAAAATCTAGAGTGGTATTTATGTTCCTAAAAATTGTGCTCTTAACCCTTTGTCTGTCATGCTTGATGGAATTAGAGACTTGAGAGGAAAATTGTTCTTCGGGGAGGTTTTCAGTAGCAGGGGGTGGTTGGGAAGTTTAGCCCTGTTTAATAATTGGTCCAATCAGAAATGCATAACATGGCATACAAAGGCCAAAAGTTTAATCTGGTAAAAATATGGGACTGTGTGGTATGAAATGTGATTAATGAAATAACAGATACCCAGCCACACTATAAAAATCCATCTCTGTCTGGCTGTGGTTTGGTGTTATCTGGTGGTAATTTTCTACTGACAGTTAAATGACCTGTGACTGGATTGAACTTCCAGGACAGTGGCAGGGATTTCAAGAATCTCCCTTATTTGACATCCATTTTCTTGGCCTGAGGAGATTTGGAGTCTGAGAAGTCGGACTAGGGACTTGAGAACCATTCTTTACCTCCCTCTTTTCTAAGACTGGATTGCTTGCTGTTTCTTGGCAGGGGCTGGGCCTCTCCATCTCCTCATCACCCCATCCTGTCCCAGGAGAAGGTGATAAGTTTAACTTCTTCCACCAGGTAGAAGATAGGAGCCAGCTGTCTTAATATTTGTTATGCTGGTGTATATTGTTTCTGGGCTTTATTGCATTTGGAATACCAACTCTCTTAGAGCTTAAAAACAATCTCCCCATATGCCAGGGATACTGGATATTTGTCTCTTCTGACTCTTGATCACAACAATAGGTACAGTTTTTAGCTCACTCAAGTCATGGGATTGAACAAGTTCATGTAAGGCTCTTGAACCAGATTCTTAAAAATTATTGTAATTAAATGGCACATAATTCTGGACTTGAATATCATTGAAGGATGTGCTAATAATGCTTATCTTAACATTCTTATCCATTCTTAGACTGAGGTTTTTGAAATTAATTAATTTCTACATAAATGCAAAAATGAAATTGAACCAAAATTATTAGTACTTGGCTTAGATTTACTTGTATTATGTACTTCTTACTAGTTTGCTTGAATCAAATCTGTTTTTCAAGTACCATTTATTTATGGAGGAGACATCTTTCAAAAGATTCCCACAACAAAAGTATTCTAGTTTCTGTAGATCATTCGGTTAGAAATGATTCCCCTTCTGAGGAGTATTTATCACCTGCTGCAAAGGGAGAGCAAGCTACTAGGTCTAAAACAAATCATCACGCAGAAGCATTTTCTTTCTCTGTCTTACATATTTATTTAGGCAAGTTGCTCAATTTCTGAATGACACTTCCCTGCCCAAAACTCTCCAGTGATTTCTTTTATACTTAGAATAAAATCAACTTTTATCATGACCTAGAAGACTCCATATCCTCTGTCCCCTGCCTGCTTTCTGACCCTCTCATGAACTTTCCATTCTCCCATGAATCATAGTTATACTTGTCTTCTTTCTGTTCTTTTTATATATCACCATCCCTCCTGCCTCCTTTATGGTTGCTGAGTCCTCAGCATGAAAAGCTCTTCCCTCAAATTTTCAGCTCTTGGCTCAAAAGCTACCTTCTTAGTAAAGGCCCTTTCCTTACCAAGTACCTAATGTAGTCCCCCAATGTACTTTTTTTGGACCTAACAGTTTACACTTCATTACTCTGTTGTGTAGACTTGTATGTTGCATTAATTAGCTGAAATTGGCTTTCTTTGTTGTTGGTGGGCTACTCCTGGACTCTGCAACTAAGACAGTTTTTCAGTTCTCTCTGTCTCAGTTACCTCATAGGGTTGTCGTCATGAAGATGAAATGAGTTATTATACGAAAGCACTTAAAACAATGCTGTGGACATAGTAACAGCATATGTTACCTGCTATTGTTAATATTATTATAATCATCATTATTGTTAGTGATTTTGTCTGTCTTCTTCATTTCTGTATCCTCAGTGTCAAAAATAATGCTTAGCATAAAAGGTACTCAACATTTGTCCAGTGAATCAAAATGACTCTTTTCCTTCCTCCCTCCCTCCCTTCCTCCCTTCCTCCCGGCATCCCATTGGAGGTTAGGGCCTCAACATATAAATTTGGGGTGGACGGTGGACACAAACATTCATTTGATAATGGATGATTAACTCAACAAACTTATTTTTTCCCTGAAGGATAAGTAGGAAGAAAAATATGGTTAAAATGCTGAAGCCGTAATGTGACAACACATTGGTGCTCTGTCCTTAATATGATAGCTTGATTATGTAAGCTTGAACCGAAATTTTTTCTTCCGTGTTATAGACACCAAATTGGAATAGACATGTGATTAGACTGTAATGTGTTTTAAAAGATAGTATTATGAACTATTTTATTTAAGTTTTGTGAACAAATCACCAAAGGGTATTGCAGACATTCCTGAAATAATTTTGAGTATACTCCAGAAATAAACTCAAAACTAACCAAAATGTCAGTTCAGTGGAGAGCCACATTCTTTATTTTTTCAGTTTAGGTATTTCCAAACTGACTAGAACCTAATGAAATTGAAATTGGAAAGCACCAAATGATAGTCAAATTAGAATTTCTCAGTCTTGCAGTGAATTTTCTGTTCAGTATTTGAATAGCCATTGGTCATAAATGGTTTTCCAAATTTGGGCAAGACCCATTGAGCATTTGTACTCATATCTGTTAGTAAATAAATTTCAGTTTAGACTCAATTAAGCTATGGTGGTTTATGTCTTATTTTTTTTTATGTGAGAAATGAATAGCAATTTTTATTAAAAGCGTGAAAGTACTGCAGAATCGTAAGTAACTATAATGATTAGGATAATGTGGTGTTCTAGTTAGCTGACTTTTATTTTTTAAGTCAACTATTATCCAAAAGGTGATTTTGTTTATTTGCTTAATTTCTTGTTTTGCAAAATTCTTTCCTATATATCTGACCACTTTCCTGACTCAGTAACATGTATTTTATAGATTTAAACCTTTTATTGATAAAAGTTCTACTAAGGCATCATTTATAAACAGCATAGTTTAGAGCAGCGGTTCTCAAACAGGGTTGATTCTACCTCCCTGGGGACATTTGGAGAGACCTGGAGTAGTTTTTTATCGGCATGAATGGGTATGGGAGGGAGATGGTACTGGCTTCTAGTAGATAGGGGTCAGGGATGCTGCTCGACATCCTACAATGTACAGGACAGCCCGCCACCACAAAGAATTACTGAATACAAAATGTCAATAGTGTCAAGATTGAGGAATCCTGGTTTAGGATTAATAATGATTTTGCCAACATTGCGGAAGTTAAAAGAATATTTATCATAGGCAGTGAAGGTAATTCTAAAATATTTTGACAGGAACTCATAATTTTTTTGAACAAACATCTGTCCTCAAAATGATTACTTTGAGAAATATGATACTTATCTGAGCATGTGATGTCTGAAGTGTTGTTTTTAAACATTAGTCCTGTTTCTTTTTAGTTATTGCCCAAATGTGTGTATTCTAGCTCTCCGTCACACACACCTTTTGCATATTCATTGTAGACACAGCCCAAGACATAACAGATTATAGGAGTGATTCAGATGTGCTTCATGAGTTTATAAGTTATTTCTGTGGCAGCAAAGAAGATGATTTGAAGGGAGCAGAGGAAGCCTCAGTTAAACCAAAGCTTATGAACTAAATTTCAGTTTGTGCTGCCCAAGAGTGAAGGCAGGTTATTTAAGATAAAGACAGTATAGACAGTATGTCCTTTCCTTAACTCTAGCTTTCTTTCCCTATCCTAAGTGTCAGCCCAGGCAGTGCAAACTTCTGTTTGGCGTAGCTGGTGATAGCTTTTCCCGTCTCCCACAGCCCTGAATTATAGACATTCTTACACCCACTTTCCTAGATCTTACTAGTATGTTTTCTCTTTAGCTCTTTGTGGGTTCCCTCCTCCAATACCTATCTACACTGTCAGAGATAATCTCTGGTAAGAGTGAGTTCCAGACTTTATGTGAGAGTAAGAACCATCTGTGCTCAGGGAGGATGTTACCTGGAAAAGGGAGTGTGCCTTGGAGCCAAAGCTCAGGAGAAGGGCAATGCGTGTCTCATCTAGAACTGTTGCCTCAAGCTGACTTCAAAATCAGTCAGATCTTTAAAAATCAACTTGTTAATGATTTTACATCATTGTGAATTAAAATTTATCTTGGAATTATTACTCACACTTTTAGCTTTAACTTTTACATTCAGGTTTTTTTGTTTGTTTGTTTGTTTGTTTTTTTGGAAATTACTGGAATTTTATTTGCCTCAGGCTTATGACTTGCAACCAAAGACATTGTGCAAAGAAAGCAAAGAGTAAGTACACTTGAGGGAGAAGGAGACAATACACATGGGTGACACAGGAGATCAGGTTGACAAAGGAAGCCATCCATTACACTATATAGATTGCAATATTCAATAGCGATTTCAACAAAACTTCTCTTTTAAATCAAGAGCAAAAAATTAAGCAATGTTTACAGTAGGCATAAATCTTATACAATTCAAAAAGCGTTTTTTTCAGATCATAGAGCATAAAATAGAAAAATGTCTGTGTAGGGGAAGTCTAACTACTGTACATTTATCGCCTATTAAAGTTGCTCATATGTACCACAGTGTTAAAAAAAAACAATACTGAACAAATAAAAACCTTGAAAATTGCCTGATGAAAAATAAAATAACCAGTGGCTTTTAATGGCTTCTCCTGGTTATCAGTGCTACAAAAAGACAAAAATCTTCTCATCTGAACAGGTGATAAAACCAGGCACAATCAAACCGTTACCAAGACCCACCCATAGAAATATACTATCCACCCACATATTTTCCATCAAAAGCTTTTTTGTTTGTTTTAATCTTTGAGGCCCATTTGGTCACAATATGTTACAAAGATTTGTGTATGAGTGTGTATTTCTTTACACCATGATATCATATGTTTGTCTGGCACTATCCTAAGCTAGCTTATAGATGATAATGATATAGAATGTTTGTTTCTTTGTTTTTAAAGAAGATTTTCCTTTGGCTAGAAATGAAAGCCTTGAACACATTTTTTTATTGTTGTTGCTTTCTTTATAGGTCCACTTCCCCAGCAGGACAGCATCACTCTCCTGTATCTTCTAGACATCACTCATCTTCCTCACAATCAGGATCATCTATTCAAAGACATTCTCCTTCTCCTCGCCGAAAAAGAACTCCTTCACCATCTTATCAGAGGACAGTAACTCCACCTTTACGCCGCTCTGCTTCTCCCTATCCTTCACACTCTCTATCTTCTCCTCAGAGAAAGCAGAGTCCCCCAAGACATCGGTCTCCAATGAGAGAAAAAGGGAGGCATGATCATGAACGCACTTCACAGTCTCATGATCGGCGTCATGAAAGGAGGGAAGGTAAATACTCTATTGTGGTTTTTTTTTTAGAGTTCTTTAAGTGGATATTTTCTTTATTAAAAAAATGGACTTTCAGATTTATTGTTAAAATAAGAGACAGAAGAGAACTGTGTTACATTACGTCTCTGTAACACATGAGTGATAGCTCTTGAGGGCAATAGGAGGTGCTTAAGGACACAGAAATGTAAGCTACTAAATAGATGTAAGTGGGCATTTATATGTATTCTAAGTTGGTCCTTTCTTTAGTTATGATGTTTTACTTGAGTACTTTCAAGTTCTAGAAATTTGGGATGGTATGATTCTTAGAGCGTCAGTCTAACTGCTTAGCTAATTCTTCAAAAACAACAGAGGTGAAGGAAAGAAAAGCAGCAAACCAGGGAGCAGAGTTTGAACATATCAGAAATATTTTGACTAAGAGGTGAGGGCTGGGGGAATGTTCAGAAAGTCAGTGTGAACCAAGTGATCAATATTCCAGGTCTAACTCAACAAAGAAGTCAAGCAAAGCAGTTTTCCTTTCTAGATCCCTGAGAATTATGTTAACTTTGAATTTGCTATTCCCTGTTCACGCTGAGATGTTATTATCATCAAAACTTGGCAGTACAATCTAATAGCTCTCATCTCTTTCTGTATTTCTTATCTAAGCTTCTTGTCCTTATTTATTTAACTTAACAAGTCTTTTTCCTGACATTTCCTGAGTTAGTTTTTTAACATAATGAGTACTCAGGAAATACAATACTTGCTGACTTGCAACAACATTTCTGTTTAATGTACATTTTTAAAGCATCGTACAGCATGCTTCTGCACCCCACACAAGACTGACAAAAAGTCACAATTTGAGTATCGTATAGCAGTCGCCTATGAAACATGTCGAAGTTAGTTTATTCTCTTCCAATCAGCAGTGCAAGTTATTTTATTCAAGAAATGATGGATGCATAGGTAGGGACTGGAGAGAGCACCTATTTTAAAGAATTATTCCTTGTGTACATGATTTTGGAACCAGATCAGCACAGCAGTGTTTATGCAACATTGGTAAGATGGGAAAATTCTCTTATACCTATCTATGAACAACTAGAGTTGACTGGGAATATAGTATATATTTCATGACTACTTACTGAATGAAAACTATTATTTCAAAACATAATTTATTAAACACACTAATGAAGGGGAAATTTAGTATGCAGTTGAGTCTCATAGGAATGCTTTTTTGTAGTAAGAAGGGTTTGTGTTATAGGAGGAATCCTTTTGATAATAAACCATACATTTTTAGGTTCTTTGTGAGGAGGGTGTTTCTTTAACCTTCCATACAAGAGATGTAGTAGGCGTTTATTCCTCTCTATTTAGAGGTCATTTTTTGAAATAAGAATAATTTTAGTGAAAGGATGGGGAGGTAGATAAAGAACAAAATATAGTAACTAGATGTATTCGTAAAGACAGCTGGGGGTATCATAAAAAGAGAATCTAATACTAAGTGAACAAATATCTAGGCACATTTGGTATTGGAGGAGGACTGGAAGGGATGGATGTGCACAAAAAGAGATGGGGATGTTGTCAGATTCTTGCCTAGTGCTTCTATCCTTATATGGCATTTATGGATGTAGGCATATGGGCAAAGTTATTTTGCGGGGGAGATAAGTTATTGATGAGAATCTAGGGGGTCTTGTGGATACTGGGTGGAGAAAGTCTGTGGACCTAGCCATAGGTAAATTTATAATGTCCTCGACCAAGAGCTGCTACAGTTGCTTAAATAGCCTCAGATCTTGGGGCTGTTGCAGAGTGTAAGAACAATTTGTGAAGGAATCTGATAAAAAGTACAGGGTTTATTCTTTGAGGGTCTCTTGTTAATTCTTTCAGTTCATATCAGATTTATGCTGTAATCAATTTATACTTTTCTAGGCATCTCTAAAGAACAGTTTCTAATCTTTGCAAATTCCTATGATGTACGGGGCTGACTAAACCATTTAAGCTCTGGGCCTCTGTTCCTTCATTTATACAATGACAAGGTTGGATTAAATAACTATTGAGGTTCATTCCAGCTTTTTTAAAACTGAAATTATTTTTTAAATTTTTCTATGAAATGTTAGAAAATGCCTTAAGTAGAAAAATCTTTAGAGACAGGAGTGTGATTTCATTAAATAGCTCAAAAAATAAATAAGAGAGGGGGGTGGGGGGCAGAGAGAGAGAGAGAGAGAGAGAGAGAGAATATAACAGTATGTGTTTACCAGCCAGCATACTAATAGTAGGCTACTCTCAAGTGCTTAAGTACATTGGAGGTAGTCATGTGTGCTCTAGTCTGGCCTAATACTTGGTAGAGATGATTAAAATCACTTGTGCCTCTGGATCTAAAAGTGATTTCTAAAAAGTAGGCCATCATTGATAGACCAACTTAACTTGTTTCAGTTGTTTAAGATTTATAAGTATGGGTACGTTGATGTGAGAAGATCGTGTTCAAAGTTTATCGAATCAAGACGAATAATCCAGATGTTAATAAAATTACCTTTGGAATTTTAGCTTACAGATAGTTTTCTTTTTCTCATTTGCCCATGTTTTCTCCTTTTATTTTTTGTTAAGAGTATAAATTATGCCATTGTATTAAAAGTTTTAAAGCTCTGTATTAAATACGTCGTCTGGTTTCCTAAAATTTTGTGAAAGGAATTACAGTGTATTTCCAAAATTGCGTTACAGAGACTAGAGGAAAAAGGGATAGAGAAAAGGACACAAGAGAAGAACGAGAGTATGACCAGGAGCAGAGCTCTTCTAGAGACCACAGAGATGACAGAGAACCTCGAGATGGTCGGGATCGGAGAGATGCCAGAGATACTAGAGACCGAAGGGAACTAAGAGACTCCAGAGACATTCGGGACTCCAGGGAGATGCGAGATTACAGCAGAGATAACAAAGAGAGCCGTGATCCCAGAGATTCTCGGTCTACTCGTGATGCCCACGACTACAGGGACCGTGAAAGTCGAGATGCTCATCGAAAGGAGGATGCATATCAGGAAGAATCCCGAAGTTATGGCAGAAACCATTTGAGAGAAGAAAGTTCTCGCACTGAAATAAGAAATGAGTCCAGAAATGAGTCTCGAAGTGAAATTAGGAATGATCGGATGGGCAGAAGTAGGGGAAGAGGTCCAGAGTTACCTGAAAAGGGTAAGGTTTTTGACTTGTCAGTGAACTGTATGTTGTATGTTCATAGAGAAATTATTAACCTCCTAAGATTTGTTTTCTAAAGATACTATTTCTGACGTTCATTATCACTTTGTCAAAGTAATTTTCAATTAATTGAGTTTGTGATTTTCCCTATAAGTTCCGAATAGGAATTATTAGCTACAGTGGCAGAAGATAGATGGGGCTTAGACCTCCTGACTTAGACCTCCTGTTTGAATTATGTCCAGTCATGCCTACCATCTTGTTTAATGTGGAACACTAAGAAAATTGCTATCAGGCAAAAAAGTAGCATCAAAAAGAAATAATTTCTAATAAACAGGTATATAGATAAAATGATCATTAAAATGGGATTAAATGGTGGGCTTTCAAAATTGGTGGTGTCAGAAATGACTGACTTGTGTATTCATCAGTACTTGTGCTTGCTTCAAAGCCACCTCAGAACATCACATATCTGCATCTTGAGCCATTTTTCTCATCTTCCTCTAAAAAGCATTTGCCATCATCATTGTCATCAATAACTACCTACCTATATGTTTTTGACTGTCTCCGAACTGCCTTAACTGAGTTAGCTTTGACCTCTCTCTTCCTCCACCCACTTCGCTCCCCTTCCCCAAAACACTGCTGCAGAATTCTGACCACTCTTACTCTTTCCATAGGCCTGTTGGTTTATCCTGGTCAGTATTACAGTTTCACATTAAGATGAAGGCCCCTCACCTTCTCCTCCATAGTTGTCTTGGCTTTTCTTGGCCCTTTGCTTTTTCATATACATTTAAAAAATGAGTTGTCTTTTTTTTTTAATTTCATGAAAAACTGTTGGATTTTTATTTCACGTACATTAAATTTATTGATTTGTAACTTCTTCTGTTAAGGTCTTGTACATGTTTTGTTCCTGTGTACCCTCTATTTTTGTTGCCATTGTAAATGGTACTTAAAAAAATTCTCTCTTTTTAATAATGCATTCACATGGTTCAGAATTTCAAAGCTGCAAAAGGATGTATAGTGAAAGCCTCCCTTCTATCCCTGACCTGGTTTCTTCTTTCGCCAATTTTGTATGTATCCATCTGAAGAATATTCTACACAAGCAGATGTATATGTCTATTCATTTTCTCCTCTGGTTTTCCAAATATAATTAAAAAAAATTTTTTTATTAAAAAAAACCACACAACTATATACTCTATACCCTGCTGTTTTCACTTAAAAAATATCTTGGGGACTTCCCTGGTGGCGCAGTGGTTAAGAATCAGCCTGCCAATGCAGAGGACACAGGTGTGAGCCCTGGTCCAGGAAGATCCCACATGCCATGGAGCAACTAAGCCTGTGCACCACAACTACTGAGCCTGCGTTCTGGAACCTGCGAGCCACAGCTGCTGAGCCCGTGTGCCACAACTACTGAAGCCCACACACCTAGAGCCCGTGCTCTGCAACAAGAGAAGCCACTGCAGTGAGAAGCCCACGCACCACAACGAAGTGTAGCCCCCACTCGCCGCAACTAGAGAAAGCCTGTGTGCAGCAACAGAGACCCAACACAGCCAAAAATAAATAGATTTATTAAAAAAAAAATCTTGGAGATGGTTCTATATCAGTCAACTTGGTAAATAGCCACCTCCTTTTGAAAGAGTGCATAGTGTATGTTGTAGGATATACCATAAAGTTAATAAATCCTATGTATTAGGTGTTCTAATCTTTTTTTTGTTTTTGAATACTGTTTTAAGTGAATAACTGTACAGGTACACCAAATAATATATTTTAAAACTTTTTTTTGATGCTTATTGCTGGTGTACGGAAATGGTAATTAATATTTTTATACTAATCTTACATTGTGATGTTGCTGTATTTTCTTAGTAGATCTAATTAGATTCTCTTAAACATTTATGTATGGGTGCAGACAGATTTGGCTCTTCCTTTCTGAGTATTATTTATTTACTGTCAAGTAACCTGCTGAGCAGCTGTTTCAATGAACTGTTTACTACAAGTGATATAATGGGTTCTTTGCTTTGTTTCAGATTTTAAAGGATTATTGCTGGCATTTCACCATTAAGCATGGTGTTTGTAAATTTTTAGCAGATGCTTTTTATTGTGTTAAGGATGTCTCCTAATTTTCCAAACTTAGCTGACAGCTTCTATCATGACTGTTTTTCTGTATCTTGAGATCATATAGTCAGTCTCTTTTAGCTTGTTACTTATGTTAATGTATTTTTTAAAATTTAGAACTATTCTTGCATTTCTAAGATAAATACACATTTCGTTTTTTAAAAAAGTTCTAAAATAGGTGTGTTAAAATTTAATTTTGAATTAAGTATCTTTGTTTTTAATTGAGATTGGCATATAATCAGTGGTATGATGGTAAATATTTAACAACTTACTCTTCAGGCAAAACGCCCTGGCTTGTAGCTAATGCCAATTTCCATGGTATAAATTACTCCTGCCATAGCAGATTTTGAGTTACTAACGTCACTCGGTGTGGACATGGGAAGAGGTGCACACAGTTGGCTCTTCGGAGCCAGTGTTAACCGGTTCCACCATACCACTGCATAGCTCTTGTTTTTTATATTGTCTTTGTTTGGTTTGGTGATCAGAGTTATAGTAGCCATATAAAATGTGTTGCTTCTGTTTTTCTCTTCTTTGGAACAATTTATGTATAAATAATTAGTTATCTTTTTTTATATATATATTTTTATTTTTGGCTGCGTTGCGTCTTTGTTGCTGCATGTGGGCTTTTCTCTAGTTGCAGCGAGCAGGGGCTACTCTGTTGCGGTGCGCAGGCTTCTCCTTGTGGTGGCTTCCCTTGTTGTGGAGCATGGGCTCTAGGCGCGCGGGCTTCAGTAGTATGGCTCGCAGGCTTTAGAGCGCAGGTTCAGTAGTTATGGCGCATGGGCTTAGTTGCTCTGCAGCATGTGGGATCTTCCGAGACCAGGGCTCGAACCCATGTCCCCTGCGTTGGCAGGCGGACTCTCAACCACTGCGCCATCAGGGAAGCCCTACCATTTTTTTTTTATCCACATTTTTTTCCCATTCATCTGTCATTGGGCATTTAGGTTGCTTCCATGTCTTGGCTATTGTAAATAATGCTGCAGTGAACATGGGAGTAAAGATATCTCTTTCAGATCCTGATTTCAGTTCCTCTGTTTCTATACCCAGAAGTGGAATTGCTGGATCATATAGTAGTTCTGTAATTTTTTGAGGAACCTCCATACTATTTTCCACAGTGTGTGTGTATCCTTGTATTACCATCGCCACAATCAAGATACTCAGCTGTATCATCACAAGACTCCCTGTGTTACCTCTTTATAGCCACGCTCAAATCCCCTCCCCTATCCTTGACTGCTGGCAACCACTAATATGTCCATCATTTTATAATTGTTATTTCACAGATGTTACATAAATGGAATCCTGCTGTCTGTATGCTGTTGAGATTGGCTTTTTCACTCAGCACAGTTTCCTTGAGGTTCATCCAAGTTGTGTGTATCAACAGTTTGCTCCTTGTTGTAATATTCCATGATCCGGATGTACCACAGTTTGTTTAGCCTTCACCCACTGAAAGACATTTGGGTACTTTCCAGTTTGGGGCTATAACTACTGTGAACATTCTAAAACGTTACTACTCTGAACATTCATTTCCCAATTTTTCAATGAAAAATTTCAGGTACCACCTACTGTCAACAAAGTACCTTGGTTCTGTATTGGAATGTTTTCACTATAAACTGTAGTCAATGCAATACATCCATATCCTGAATTATTTTTATGATATTTCTGTGATTTAGATATGAATTAATAGTTTTTATTTTTTGTTTCGTTGTTTTTTGGCTTAATTGAAATGAGTCTCTTTGCTTTATGATTCCATTATATGTCCTTTTTGATAGGTAGGGAAAACTGGTACTTAGCTTACCCAAGTCAGTCATTAGACACCTTGGGTGTTCTGATCCAACATTTAATATCCTTTTTGACAATGAATACCACACTTTGAAATACAAAAAAAACCCACCAAAACCAGAAAAACCCCACATATCTTTATATGTTTTGGGGAGGAAAGATTGTGACTGACAACTTGCCGAATAAAGTGTACTTGTTAAATATTTGTGTGAATATCCTTTGTTTAGGAAGTCGAGGAACAAGAGGTTCTCAAATTGATAGTCATAGTAGTACTAGCAACTATCATGACAGCTGGGAAACTCGAAGTAGCTATCCTGAAAGAGACAGATATCCTGAAAGAGACAACAGAGATCAAGCAAGAGATTCTTCCTTTGAGAGAAGACATGGAGAGAGAGACCGTCGTGACAACAGAGAGAGAGGTTTGTTAAATGAAATATTACTAAATAGTGACCGACATTGATTGGGAGAATTGTTTTTTTTTTCAACCATTATCAGTTTACTTTTTAACATAAAATATCTTTTAAGACTTTGGCTTGTTGACACGTTTTAAATTATTATACTTATTCATATAATCTTCCATTTTTACTTAGTTTAGGAGAGATTATTTAAATAGCTAGCTACCAGTACCTACTTGGTAACAGAGCAGGTGCTGAATTAGTAGGTACTTGCATACTGCAAGAGTTAAGGTGCCTTGCTGTATGTCTCTTACCTTAACCAAACAGCTCACAACGTTTTAAAGAATATAGATGCTTGGGTGACGTTTCAGGTATTTCTGATTCAGGAGGTAAAGTTTCTCATCTGAGTATCCTGGCCACTCACTCACTAGCTGTGATACACAGTCTTGTAAGGACTGCCAGGAAGAAACAAGAAAAAACTGATAAAGATAGTGCTGGGGGTTGTTTAGAGAAATGTTTTATTCATGTTCCTTCCTGAGAATATGTAATACTTGGTTTAAATTTAAATTCTTGTATATTTTAAGCTAAAAGTGTTCTGTTACTACTAGGTGATCTCTTAAATCAGTTTTTTTAAAAATAAATTTATTTTTTGCTGTGTTGGGTCTTCGTTGCTACACGCGAGCTTTCTCTAGTTATGGTGAGCGGGGACTACTCTTCATTGCAGTGCGGTGGCTTCTTATTGCAGTGGCTTCTCTTGTTGCGGAGCATGGGCTCTAGGCGCATGGGCTTCAGTAGTTGTGGCACGTGGGCTCAGTAGTTGTGGCTCGCGGGCTCCAGAGCACAGGCTCAGTAATTGTGGCGCACGGGCTTAGTTGTTCCCTGGCATGTGGGATCTTCCCAGACCAGGGATTGAACCCATGTCTCCTGCAGTGGCATGCAAATTCTTAACCACTGCGCCACCAGGGAAGTCCCTTAAATCAGTTTTGAAGCAAGATACTAGAAGGCATTTAAGAAGGGTTATAAGTACTTTCTTTAACAGGCTTTTATTCTGTACAGATTAGGGCCTTTAAACATTTATGACCTTATGAAGGTCTTACTAACCTTGCCTGCTTACTAAAGTAAGGTTTGCTGTAATGCTGAGGTTAATATAGTACAAGACTTGATGGAGTAGGGAATTGAGTATTGATGCTTCACAGGGGGCTGAATTAAATCAAATATTCTTTATAATATTAAGTCAGAGAATATATATTTTAAATCCTTTATCTTTCAATATCTGTGAGTTTATGTATGATAAGAGAATCTATGTTTCATATTTTAGGAGATTTGGGCTAAGAGAAGGGTAGTAATTTTTCCAGTGTTAGAGAAGTAAGTTCTAAAGCTAAAAGTCGAACTCAGGTCTTCTGACTATAAGTCTTATTCCCTTTTTATTTTATTTTACTGTAACTACTTCAATAAATATCAGTTGTATGATTGAAAGAGAAATATGTTTTTGATAACGATATATTCTACAAATGTTTATTGAGTACCCATGCACTTTGCTAGGTTTTTGGAGTGCAACACTTGTGCTTATAGAACTTTATAAAGGGGACGATATCCCCCCTGAAAAAAGAAAAGTGATTGTTGGGTGCTGTCAAGGAAACATTCAAGGGATTCAGACAGAAATAAAGGATGAGAGGGACCTACTTTATTCAGATAGTGTGCTTATGAAAAATTTGCGATGACATTTATGCAGAGGCATAAATGGAAGGGAAGAAGCTAGCATTGCAAGTATTGGAGGATAAAAACATTCCATGCAGAGGAAAGAATGTGTGCCGATTCCGAGATAGGAAATAGCTTAGTATGTCCTAGAGTTTGAAATAAGATCATTGTGACTAGAATGTGGTGAGCCAAGGGAGATAGATAAAGGTTGAAGGTAGAGATGTGTTCAGGACCTTGTTCTGTGCTCAGGAATTTAAATCTTCCCGTTAGTTCTTCACAGCCTAATTAGGGTACGAATAGACAGTTAAATATGATAAATACTACTATTATATAAAGTTCTGTGAGAAGACAAAAATGCAGACAGAATACTGAGGCAGTCTATAAAAGCTTCCTAAAGAAGAGACATCTGAATTAGGGCCTGAAAGATAAGTAGGAGTTGGCTAGAAGGAATCATGGAAGAAACACTGCAGGGAGAGGGTGCAACATGTGCAGACACACAGGACTAAAAGAAACATATGCTTTGGAGTAGTAAAGAGTTATGAGGTTGGAGTAGAGGTGTGCTGTAATCGGTAGGGAAGGAAAGAAGCTAGGAAGAAGGATGGGGGTGTGTGTGGTGAGAGACTATAGACCACGTTGTAAATGGCCTAGTAAGTCAGGCTAAAAATTTTGGATTTATTTGCCTTTTTCATTGCCTAGGAGATAAGTAATTTTAAGCAGTTTTTTTGTTTGTTTAGCAGCTGGAAAAAAATATAGAGTTTTCCTCAGAAAAAGAAAAAAGGTATTAAGGAGTCTGGCAAAAGACGGAAGACAAGGATACCAACCAGTTAGACCATTGATAACATGGGCATCTAAGGAGAGCTGATCCAAGTCTAAGTTAACTATTAATTGTAGGGATTGAGAGAGGAAATAGAATAAAGAAATATTTTGAGATTGAAATTGATGGTACTTGGAAAACTCAGAGGTTTCCAGCTTTCATGAATGGGTATACCATTCATTAAAATAAGGAAATACATGAAGACAAGTATGCTTTTGAAGAACACATTTTTGGGGAAAGATAGGGAAGATGGTTGAGGTGTGTTAAAGTGGTGTTCCTTTCCATTTTCTCTGAAGTAAGTAACCTTGTCATTGTGGTTGGGAAAATAGACTTTTTATTTGTCAAAAAAAGCTTGCCTGAGTAAAGGAGTCTGTTCCCTAACATTGCTTTAATCAGGAATTTCAAGTATGAATTACTATAAGTTGCAGTATTGAATTTGTTTGAGGTTGTTTTGTAATCATTGTGACATTAGTATGATCCCCAAACCAAGAATTCAGACAGTCTAAGACATGTGTGTACAGCCTTCCAGGAATCTAGAGTGCAGTACAATAGAACCATTTTAAATTTAAACTGGTTTCAGCAAAAGTAAAAAAGAATTTAAGAAAATTGACTTCTAGTCCTGATGTTCCAAGTATCTACCATCTCTGTGACTTTGACAAATCAACTTCTGACCATAAATTCTAAGAAGAAAAGGGGTAAAGGGGCTGGACAAGGTTTAGCTTTGTTTTGTTTTAGCTTTAAAATTCTGTGAATTTTCATATCTTGATCTAATAAATATGGATAATTCTTATATTTTTCATCTGTGATAAAGGAAATTCAAATTATTAGATTGAAGCCTTCACTAAAAATATCCTAAAATTATTCTGCTTAATAAGTTAATGTCAGAGATTGCACTTACAAACCTGTTGGCCATATTGTAGTATGCCTTTTATGACTAACTAGTAAACAATACTGTGTAGTGTGAAAATAGAGATATCGCAGTAGCCTAGATCATAGCACAGTGACCTACTTTCAAAAATGGCTATCTCTGTGGAAAAGTTCATGCCATTTTCTTAGACATCTTTTGATCCCAGACTAATTTCTTGCTCAACTGGGCATACTGGGTAGCATGCATTCAGTTTGTGTTTATATGATTCATGTATTAAAATATATATATATATATATAAATGTGATGGGGTTATCATTTAACATTTTAAGAAAACAGCTCTTCATCTGAGTAATCAGTTATATGATTAAATAAAATTTTTAGTCGATTAGTAGTTATTAATTATAAATATATATCACTAATATGAAACACTTTTTACATTTGATTATTTCAAGATTGCTAAGCATCAGTACCCTTAATATTCTAGTTTATGATAATGTTGCAGCAACAAATATTGACAGATGTTTTGTTCTACTATATTTTCCTCACATAATAGCTGCACTTTGATGTGTATATATTTCGGCCTGAAATTAGAGGTGTGACTTACGAGGGAAATTTTTTTTTTCCTTCAGCTCTTATCTTCTTCACCTCCTGCTGCCCCTATCCTTTGCCACCAGTGTTCTCAGGTCCTGCTGGGGGGACAGAGAAGATCAGAGGTGAAGGGTAGAGATGGCAGAAAGTGGGGTTGGAGCAGTGGGCTGGAGGTAGGGTAGGGAGCATGCAGAGAAGGATCCAAGGTGGATCAGTGGGAGGCGGGAGGGGGGTTGATGGGGAGCAGAAAACATGGTAGTTAGAGGGCAAATAAAAATTACCTTTAAGAAAAAGGAACGTTTTTAAACATCTAGTGGTGATTATTTGGATGATTAAATTAAAAGTAAATACAGTACCTGATTTATATTTGTTGCCAGTGTGACCCTATGCACAGATAAAATGTAAGATTTGCCATACTGTCATCTGTGAAATTAATCACTGACAAAACTTGGTTTTCATTGTAGATCAAAGACCAAGCTCACCAATTCGACATCAGGGAAGGAATGACGAGATTGAGCGTGATGAAAGAAGAGAGGAACGAAGAGTAGACAGAACGGATGATAGAAGAGACGAAAGGCCCAGGGAAAGAGATCGGGAAAGAGAGCGGGAGCGGGAGAGAGAGAGGGAACGGGAGAGGGATCGGGAGAGAGAGAAAGAAAGAGAACTAGAAAGAGAGCGCGCTAGGGAACGGGAGAGGGAGAGAGAGAGGGAGAAAGAGAGAGACCGGGAAAGAGAGAGAGATCGGGACCACGATCGAGAGAGGGAAAGAGAGAGGGAGCGAGACAGGGAAAAAGAGCGGGAGCGGGAGAGAGAAGAAAGGGAGCGGGAGAGAGAGCGGGAGAGGGAGAGAGAGCGAGAGCGAGAAAGAGCGAGAGAAAGGGAGAAAGAGCGAGAACGCCAGAGGGAGTGGGAAGACAAAGACAAAGGACGAGAGGACCGCAGAGAAAAGCGGGAAGATATCCGAGAAGACAGGAATCCAAGAGATGGGCACGAGGAGAGAAAATCAAAGTAAGTGATTGTGAACCAGTTTTTTACATGTCAGTGAGGAATTCAGAAAGTTCCATTTAATGCTTCTCGGGGGCCCCTAATATCCTCTTAATTCTTTTTCCTCTCCACATTTTCCTGTATTTTAGTTTTATTATATGTATTTGGTGTTCAACATCTTTTGAATTGTCTAGGAAAAAACAGTTTTCCCATTCTACTATTTCTGTATCCAAGGGATATAGTTAATAATTCTTGTTTACTGTTTGATTACAGCCATCTAAAAAAAATTAAGTTAGTTATTTTTGGCTGGCTTGGGTCTTTGTTGCTGTGCGCGGGTTTTCTCTAGTTGTGGTGCATGGGGGCTACTCTGAGTTGTGGTGCGCGGGCTTCTCATTGCAGTGGCTTCTCTTGTTGCAGCTCATGGGCTCTAGGCGCGTAGGCTTCAGTAGTTGTGGTGCACGGGCTTATTTGCTCCGTGGCATGTGGGATCTTCCCGGACCAGGGCTCGAACCCGTGTCCCCTGCATTGGCGGGCAGATTCTTAACCACTGTGCCACCAGAGAAGCCCAATTACAGCCATTTTTGATGGTACATTGGTTTATTTGACTGCTACAGACTTGTTTTTAACAGGAATCCACCAACCTAAAAGTGGTAGCATCAGTGGGTTTATGTCCCATCATATCCACTTTATAAGTATTTAATGGAGTTGGCTTGTCACCAAGACATAATGCTTGTGCTATTCCTGATAATCCTTTATGAGTTCTGTGTACGTATAAGTCTAGAGTCACTACCCCCAGGCTGCAGAAGCATTTACAGTGTCTTAGAACTGAGGAAATTCTGGAACCACTGCATGGCTAGAAGGAGATGAGAGATAGGGAGGTATCCTCTCTTGGGTTGTGGAGTTATAGTAGATTATTGGAATAAAAAGATGTGTTCTTATTATCTTATATATCTGAGGGCATCTTCTCTCTTCTTTCTTTTCTTTCTCTCTTTGTTTTTCTTTTTTTTTTTATTATCGGTAAGAATTTATTTGCTCTGGTATCTGGGAAGTCCAGGGTTAGTTTTTGTTTTGATGTGACTACTATATCCAGATTCTCAAACAAACATAGAGTGGTGTATCTCCACTGTTCTTTTTCTGTATTAGTTTTAGACTCAGAAGGCTTTTACCGAAATGATGGCTAGGATGACCCCAGGGTTATACCTATCAGCTCAGTAGCCCTCTCTGTGCTGGGGCTGTCATCAGTAGAGGAGTTAGATAAGAGAGCTAAGCCAATCACTATAGCCATGAGAAATCTGGACTCTGATTGGTCAGTTTTGAGGTTCTATAGACATAAAACCAAACATATCAAAACTGTTTTTTTTTTCAAATACCAACTAGAATAGAGGGTATATTTAAGTTTGTTAAGACAAACTGGAAATAATTTATATATCCTCAATTTCTTTGCCTCTACCTCTACCTTATTTGCCTCATGGTGAATACACTCTCTGCTTTAGGCTTTTTTCATCATTGCTATTATGGATTTTGGTTATAAACAAACAACGTAGCACAGAAATGGAGGCTTCTTCCATTAGGTCTTGCCTTCCCTTCAGTCTGCAGCCAAGGTTTTCTGTAGTTCACTCTCGCTTCCCTCTCGCCACATTTAAAAAAAATCTCACATTAACATGAAATTGATAATACCTTTCACACATGCAGGCACACAGTACATTATTATTTCTCTTCTCTCCTCTGACCTCTTTAACTCTCTATCTTCTAAGATTAAAATTCTGAAATCTTTGCTATTTATTTATTATTATTTAATCCTATGCTTTGATTATATTTTACATGGCTCTGATCTCAGCTTACAGTAGCCAAAATTTCTTCTAGTTTTTCGTGGCTAGACATTCCAAGCATTGACAAGGGCCCCAGAAATTTAGGAGTCAGCAGCTCTATAAAGTAACTAGTTATATGAGGTTAACATCTTGATGTTTTCATCAATTATATTGTCATCTCAGTAGTTGAATTTATCCAGCACTTTTGTTTTTAACCATGGTTATGAGGAAGGTGTGTTGAATTGCCGTAGTATTTATTTTACTCTAATTTTGTTTCTGTAGATACTTCCTTGAAATTAAATTTCGTTTTTTTGCATGTTTTATATTTTCTTATGTTATCAATTATCTCTTGCTGTGTATCAAACCACATGAGAAGTTAGAAGTTTAAAACAACCCCATGTGTTTGGTCATGATTCTGTGGGTTAGCAATTTTGTCTCGGTTCAGCAGAGTGGCTCTTCTCCTGGTCTCACTTGGGATCACTCATGCTTCTCCAGTCATTCTGGCAGTTCAGCTCAGTCTGAATGACCCAACGTGGCCTCACTCACATGTCTGGCAGTTGGTGTTGGCTGTTGCTTAGGGCATCTTATTTTCTCTTCCATATGACCTCTCATCCTCCAGTAGTCTAAACTCTACTTTTGCATATGATAGTAGAAACATACCAAGAAGGCAAAAGCAGAAGCTGCAAGGCCTTTTGAGTCCTAAATGTCCAAACTTAAACTGTCATTTTCACCACATCTTCCTGTTGTGGTAAGTCACTGGGCCAGCCCAGATTCAAAGAATGGGGACAGAGACTGCCTAATGATGGCAGGAGCTTTTGATAAGGAATTGCACAAGCTTGGGCCTGTGAGTTGTCATACTACATCTGGGGTCTCCTTTTCCACCTGGTTACTCATCTATATGAATGAGCTGTCAAGGAGAAAATGTGCTCATGTGCTGCAGTGTTTCTCAACTTTTAGCCATAGTATTTACAAACATTGTTAGCTTAAAAAAAAAGTGGTCAAAATTTAACAAAAATATAGGAAAACACTAGAATAACTTAAGTATCCAGAGATATGTCACTAGTCATTTAAAGTTTAACTGAAGAACAAGAAATATAGTGAACATATGAATTATTTTATTAATTTGTCACCAAGCAGATGATACAGTTCTAAGAGACGAGAAGAAACCGATTTTTACAGTGTACCCACAACATGACTGGCACTGGTTTTATGACATAACTAACTTATTCCTCATTGCAATTTTATGAGATGGACCCCCATTTTTTCAGCTATTTTCAGATGAGAAAGCTAAGAATGACTTCAAGGAATTTACCTAAGGTTGCATAATAAGTAACATGACTAGAAGTTGAACTCAAGTCTTTTTTGACTCCAAAGCCAATACTAGATTTTCTCATTTGGCTTCCCAACATAAGGTATTTCTATACCATAAAAAGGTAAAACTAATGAATAATTTTCAGTAGACGGTACATTGATTCCTCTGCTATATGTTACCACTTCGTAGTAGTTAAATCTGGTGAATTTCAGTGAGTTATTCTACATCTACATGAAAAAAATAAGAGGTGGTGCCATGTATTTTAAGTCCACAGTTGTAAGTCTTAACAAATGAAGAATTTTATTAGATGCTGAATACCCTTTGTATGATATAGATAGCTCTGAGAGTATTGGGTTTTTTTTTTTTTTTTGGTTTTAATTGTGTTCTCTTTATTTTTTGCCAGTGTTACCTTTATTTATTTTTAATTTTTATTAGAGTATAGTTGATTTACAATGTTCTGTTAGTTTCAGGTGTACAGCAAAGTGAGTCAGTTATACATATACATACATCCGCTCTTTTTTTTTTTTAAGATTCTTTACCCATATAGGTCATTACAGAGTACTGAGTAGAGTTCCCTGTGCTGTACAGCGGATTCTTATTAGTTGTCTATTTTATATATAGTAGTGTGTATATCTCAATCCCAGTCTCCCAATTTATCCCACCCCACCCTTATCCCCTGGTAACCATAAGTTTGTTTTCTACAAACTCCCGTTTTGTGAATAAGTTCCTTTGAGTGTTATCTTTACTTAGATTGCTAATTGTGATGGAACACTTAAAGTTCTGGATGAAGCAGGAATACACTATTTTTTGAGACCTAAAATTCATAATTTATTGATTATTGGCTATTCATTCATTTATATAATAGAAAATTACCATAGAATTTCCATCACTACCATTTTCTCATTCTATTTTTTTTGTTTCTTTCTTGCCATACTCTTATTGCTTTACAATGTTGTGTTAGTTTCTGCTGTACCACAAAGTGAATCAGCTGTATGTATACATGTATCCCCATATCCCCTCCCTCTTGCGCCTCCCTCCCACCCTCCCTATCCCAGCCCTCTAGGTGGTCACAAAGCAGCGAGCTGATCTCCCTGTGCTATGCAGCTGCTTCACACTAGCTTCTGATAGTGTTATAATCCTACAATTATACATTCTGGTTACAGCAAAAAATAATAGTAAAAATGTAGTAAAGAAATCTTTTTCATCCCCTGGAATTTTATAAATTACATTTGTCCAATTTAGGAAGCGCTATAGAAATGAAGGGAGTCCTAGCCCTCGTCAGTCACCTAAGCGCCGGCGAGAACATTCTCCTGACAGTGACACCTACAACAGTGGAGATGATAAAAGTAAGCAGGATCTGTTTTCCACGTTTCTATAGTCATATTCATTTGTAACCACGAGACCATTCTTTCACATCAATACGAAATGATGAATTAAGATTTAAAATGTTTTCTTGCTCTACTGCCTCTGAATATCTCCCATTGTGACTAAAGTATGTGTTAGAAATAGTCATTCTGCCATAATGGCACTGTCATTTCCTACTAGTTGTAGTAAAGCCATATTTTTATTTTTACTGAAGTTGTTATTTTTAAACTTTTAAAATGAAAAGGGAGACATTGGTTTATTATTTATAGGTAGCATGCAATATTGTTAACATGTTGAAAGTGTGATTACTTCTATCTTTTTGTATAGATGAAAAACACAGACTCTTGAGCCAGGTTGTTCGACCTCAAGAATCTCGTTCTCTTAGTCCATCCCACCTTACAGAAGACAGGCAGGGTAGGTGGAAAGAGGAAGATCGTAAACCAGAAAGAAAAGAAAGTTCAAGGCGCTATGAAGAGCAGGAGTTCAAAGAGAAAGTTTCTTCTGTAGATAAGCAGAGAGAACAGACAGAAATCACAGAGAGCTCAAGAACTCGTTCACAAGACATGATAGGACACCACCCATCTGAAGATCGAGACACATCTGATCGAGCTCATGATGAAAATAAGAAAAAAGCAAAAATTCAAAAGAAACCTATTAAGAAAAAGAAAGAAGATGATGTTGGAATGGACAGGGGTAACACAGAGGCAATGTCTGAAGATGGTCAAGTATTTTCACCAAAAAAAGGACAGAAGAAGAAAACCGTTGAAAAAAAGCGTAAAAGGTCCAAAGGTGATTCTGACATTTCTGATGAAGAAGCAGTCCAGCAGAGTAAGAAGAAGAGAGGCCCACGGACTCCCCCTATCACAGCCAAGGAGGAATTGGTTGAAATGCACAATGATAAGGATGGCGCTATGGAGGATCCTCAGAAGAAAGAAGATACAGCGTTCAGTGACTGGTCTGATGAGGACGTGCCTGACCGTGCAGAGGTGACAGAAGCAGAGCACGCTGCCACAGCTGCTACTCCTGGAAGGACTCCTTCCCCGTCTTCTCTTCCTCCTCCTCCTCCTCCTCTTGCCACGACGACGACTCCCGCTGCCACCACCTTCAACACATTGACCACCAGCATTTCCACCTCTTCCATCCCAGCCAACACCACCAACACTTTTACCAGTGAAGACTCACATAGAAAATGCCATAGAACACGAGTGGAAAAGGTAGAGGCACCTCATGTTACTATAGAAGATGCACCACATCGCAAGCCAGTGGATCAAAAGAGGAGTAGCAGCCTTGGCAGCAATCGGAGTAATCGTAGTCATACATCTGGCCGTCTCCGCTCCCCATCCAATGATTCTGCACATCGAAGTGGGGATGACCAAAGTGGCCGAAAGAGAGTACTGCATAGTGGCTCAAGAGACAGAGAAAAAACAAAAAGTCTAGAAATCACAGGAGAGAGAAAATCTAGGATTGATCAGCTAAAGCGTGGAGAACCCAGTCGAAGTACTTCTTCAGGTAATAAAAATGAAGTATAATCTAACCACTGTTTCCTATGTTAGTATATTTGTATATTTTGTACAGTTTTATGCTTTGTTCAAATCATAATTTTAAAGTAAATGCTAAATTGGTTACTTTATATGCTGCCTTAAATTTCAAGGAACCTAAAAGCTTAACCATCCCACCAAAATGTTACCTGTTATCACATTACTAGCAGCATTATAGTAGAGGTACATTCAATGAAGTCAGTTTAATATCAGGATTTTAGTAGTATATCTTGGTGGAAATACTTACGTATTCAAGTCCTCTATTGATGCCTAAAATTTTAACCTTCTGCCTCTTCTTCCTGCAACCAATACTTTCTCTTTTGACCACAGAAAATAAGGTAGGGGGATAGGAAGAGGTCAGATAATGATCATTTCTTTTACTGCTTAAACACTTTATGTATTTATTTCTTTGAAGATATTTTGTGGTTATAGTGGAAATAAACAAGGAAACATGCTTTTTACATATTTTAATTAACACTTGGAGAGATGGAATTTTTCATTAAGATGGGTCCTTTGGATAATTTAAAATAAATATAGAAATAGATAAATTGTCAGTTTTGAAGGGCCTTAAAATGAAGCCTTTTATTTCCATTTTATCACGTGTTAACTCTTTGTATATGGTGTATTTATTTTAGATCGCCAGGATTCAAGAAGCCATAGTTCAAGAAGAAGTTCTCCTGAGTCAGATCGCCAGGTCCATTCAAGATCAGGGTCGTTTGATAGCAGAGATAGGCTTCAAGAGCGTGATCGTTACGAGCATGAGAGAGAACGGGAGAGAGAGAGGAGAGATACACGGCAGAGAGAATGGGAGCGAGATGCCGATAAAGATTGGCCCCGGAACAGGGACCGAGATCGACTGCGGGAACGGGAGAGAGAACGAGACAAAAGGAGAGACTTGGACAGGGAAAGGGAGAGATTAATCTCTGATTCTATGGAAAGGGACAGGGACAGAGACAGAACTTTTGAGAGTCCTCAAATAGAGTCTGTAAAACGCAGTGAAGCAAAACTGGAGAGTGAACATGAGAGAGACCTAGAAGGCACTTCCCGGGACTCTTTAGCTTTGGAAAAAGAAAGAATGGATAAAGATCTAGGATCTCTGCAGGGATTTGAAGATACAAATAAAGCTGAGAGAACAGAGAGTATGGAAGGTGAGTGTCACGCCTTTTTGTCGGTTTCAACGCTCCATTCCTTTTCAGATTTCATAGCAAACAAATATTTCCTTTTGAAAGGTCATCTGATACACATATTGACTCCATTGTTATAGGGAAAATAGAGTTTATAAGGAAAAGCCTTATAATACTTAAAAAATGTGTTCCACTCATTAGTACTATCAAGGTAGACTTGGTTCAAATAAGCCTAAATGAAATAAATGATTACAGTCGTCCCTCAGTCCCTCAGTATCTGCAGGAATGGGTTCCAGAGCCCTCCACAGATAGTAAAATCTGGGCATGCTCAGGTCCCTTATTAAAATGACTTCCCGCTCCTAGAATGAGGGACCCTGAGAAGGCCACATCCACCCTTCTGCCCACTCAGAGCCAGCCTCAGCTATGGACATCCATTCTCCAATCCTTCACCCCTGATAATGCTATACAAGCTGACTTACGCCTCTGCACTCTGAATGAGCTTCCTTCTCTAGGCTTCTCTGTACCTGCTCTTCCCATTGCCTGATAGACCTTTTATCTTCTCTTACTCAAACTGCAAGTCCCAGTTTATGCATTATTTCCTCTACGAAGCCTTCTCTGCTAAAGGTGCTTTACTCTTTCAAATCGCCGTAGCACCTTGTTTATACATCTTTAATAGCATCCCTGTGCCATATTATAATTATTTTTCCGTAGTTTTCTCACCACTATACTGTACTCCTTTGTTAGGCACCATAGCTTTTCATTTCTTTATCATCAGGACTCTAGTAAGGACACAATAAATGGCTGATGAATGAAAATATGTTCTGCTGTGCATACATGTTCTGCATCTTATTCTTTGGTGAGTTATAGCCCAGGTTAACAATAGGAATGGCCCCCCTGAAAATTCTTCTGGAAGTTCTGCCTCCACTACACCATTGTTCTGACATAACCTCTCTACTTCAAGCCCCGAAGAAACTTCTGGGATACTTAGTACATAAGCAGTAATATTTTATATTCTTTTTATTTGCTGTATTGTAGCACTAGTCCCAGAATAAAATTCACATTCTTTTAAAACTATAAACATCCTTACATCTTTTGGTTATTTGGTTAGATATATTCCAATACGCCAACTGTTAACATATTTTTTCTACTTGACAAAAACATTTCTGCCTCAGTGGTCTTCACATTTTTATCTCAAATCTGAATTTAAATGGCATCAGTTTGTGAACCATAGCACTATTAGAGGTACAACCTTGGGTATAATTGAACATAATTTTAACCAATCATTGTAATATCTCTCTTGTGATAGGAGTTCGTGCCCTTCATCCCTAAAATATACCATTCATTGGTTGTGATCACAGATAACATAGCATAGAAATTTAGAGGTGAATTACCTATTGTGAAATGCAAAATTTTATCCCGTTGAAGTAGGACAATGAGTTTGATAAAGCTTGAAAAGTTAAAAATCCTATTATTTGCATTTATGTTTAGATGTATATCTGTGTAATGAAGTTATTAAAATTGTTTACTTTAGAAGTGAATGGTGGGGGTATGAGGAGATTACTACAGAATTTAATAGAGTAGAAAATTATTAGAATGACTAGAAACATCTCATAGTTTATTATATTTTATTTGCTGTAAGTTTTATAAAGCATGCTGTTGCATTTTGAGAACTAGTGTTGTAAACTCAGTAAAGTGTATGGATAACACCTGATTAGAAGTATTAAGGGTGCTGTATAGTTTTATGATAATTCAAGTTCACAACTAAGTCACCAGGAGACAAAGCTTTAGCCTAGGTAGTTGAGAAAAGTTGGTAAATAAAGAAATGGAAGGCACGCTAGTGGTTAAAGTTTCAAATAAATTTTACTAATTAGTTTGCAAGTTCTTTAAAATTAATGAATTTATTTTGATAAAGAAATTAATGCATCCTTTTGAAATTAGATTTCTCTGGACTTAAAGTTTTATTATAAAAAATTAACAGCGTAATATCAACATTAACCTGTTAGTGGTAGATTTTCTCATATTTTAATTGTAATCTTATAACTTATTTTGATATTGCTGTCCATATTGTGTTCTTGGCATTAAAACTAAATTTAATTTTTAAGTTTTCTTTTGGAGGTATCAGGTGTTATGAATAATTAAATATAGTTTTCAAATAAAAAATGCTTTTCAACTTTTCTTAGTGTACACAGCCTCTCCTCTTTGTTTTCACTTAGATAACCCTTTCCCTTAACACTCTCTTTGGCATGAAATTAATTTTTCTGTTTAGCAGGAGATGACGAATCCAAGTTAGATGATGTGCATTCGTTAGGATCTGGTGCTGGAGAAGGATATGAGCCAATTAGTGATGATGAACTAGATGAAATTCTGGCAGGTGATGCTGAAAAGAGGGAGGACCAACAGGATGAGGAGAAGATGCCAGGTAATCATTTGCAGAGGTGGTTGAATGTAAGAAATATTTAATTATGGTATTGTGATATTCTTTGTTCCCTTTCATGCTGTAAGAATTGATAAGATGCAGTTAGAATTTTCCCATTTTAATTAAATGTTTTAATTAACATAGAAGGGCCAATAAAATGAAAATTATAGTTAATGTGCTCTGCTCATTTTTAAGTAGACATTGCCTATAAATTGGAAAGGGCATTATTTAAAATAGCACAATTGTAAGATTTCCTATCAAGCAGTGATTGTCTAGCAGTGTTCTAGATGGTAGGTGTATGGTACAGAGCTTCACAACTGTGCTGCCGCAAACCAACTTTTGAAATGACCGTTCAGAAATTTCCAAAGGTCGAGGTTATATTTGAACACTGTTTACATACTTCTCTCCCTCAATTTTCTAAATTCAGTAATCATTTCCATTTATAGTACTTTATTCATTGCCAGAACTTCCTCCAGTGACTGTACCATGAAGCAGCTACCTTCAGTGTTCTTGTTGAATCATCCCAATTAGTCTAATTGTTACTAACAATTTTTTTTTTATCATAGGGTCTTTGCTTTGTTTGGGTATACAGAATATTAAATTCTTATTTTGACTTAATTTGCTCTTACATTTTACAGTTTTTTCTAATGTATAGTATATATATG
Source organism: Neophocaena asiaeorientalis asiaeorientalis (assembly GCF_003031525.2). Taxonomy (NCBI): domain Eukaryota; kingdom Metazoa; phylum Chordata; class Mammalia; order Artiodactyla; family Phocoenidae; genus Neophocaena; species Neophocaena asiaeorientalis. The sequence goes on along the minus strand of NW_020174268.1, from coordinate 3,627,436 downwards.
AGTGTTATTTTTATTATTATCAGCTATTAGGTATTTCTGAATAGAACATTATTTTGTTAATTTCCTAAACTCTGACTTATCAGTGGATAGATTATTCTCAATTTTAATCTTAGCCACTGCCTGAATCTTAAATTTATTTCATAATGAATCATTTGTTTTTAAAAGGTTAACTGTGTCTGTGCATGCATGCATGCACACATGCAAACTAAATACACTCCTAGATTTACTTACTTAACCCTTGAAATGACTCTGGTACCAAGCTTCAAAATGTCAGACCTAATATAGTGAAATGATGGAGTTCTTTCATTGAGGATCTCTCAAGCAATTTAAATGCATTATTTGTAGGAATGGGTTTGCTTAGGTGTTTGTTTGCTCGCCTTTTTTTTTTGGTTTTTGGGTTTTTTATTGAAGTATAATTGACATACATTAGTTTCAGGTACACAACGTAATGATTTGATATTTGTATACATTGCAACATGATCACCACATTAAGTCTAGTTACCATCTGTCGCCATGCAAAGTTACAAAGTTTTTTTTCTTGTGATGAGAACTTTTCAGATATACTTTCTAGCAACTTTTAATGTTGAAATACAATATTATTGACTATAGTTACCATGCTATACATTACATCCCCATGATTTATTTATAATTGCAAGTTTGTACCGCTTGATACCCTTGACACATTTTGTCTAAACTTCACATTCCTTCCCCTCTGGAAGCCACCAATCTCTGTATCTATGAGTTTGGTTTTCTTTTTGTTTGATTCTTTTCCTTTTAGATTCCACATATAAATGAAATGGGGGTGGGGGGGCGGAGGCACTCGCCTGTGACCTCTTCGCCTCTTTTCCTTTGGTGAGAGAGTTATTTGTAAAGGTCCTTAAGATTCTAAATTTTAGCTTTTATAGAAAATCTTTTGTTTTAAGAATGTGCCTTTTTTGATTTATATTACTTGTTATTTAATGCTTTCTGTGGCTTGGAATCTCTATTTCTCTATACATAACGAGAATGTATTTCTTGGCGTAATAAAATTCTGTTCTTTAACTTTTTGTAGATCCATTAGATGTGATAGATGTGGACTGGTCTGGTCTTATGCCAAAGCATCCAAAAGAACCACGAGAGCCTGGGGCTGCACTCTTAAAATTCACGCCTGGAGCCATTATGCTGAGAATTGGGATCTCTAAAAAGTTGGCTGGTTCTGAACTCTTTACTAAAGTCAAAGAAACATGTCAGAGACTTTTAGAAAAACCCAAAGGTAATTCCGTCCCACTTTGACTACATAATGTTTAATATAAACATTAAGGTGCCTTTGAAAAGGATTCTGTTCTCATGTAGCAGTTACAGTATAAGAACTTTTTTTGCTTTTGAGGACTCACTTATTTTCAGTATTTAATCCTCATGGTCAAAGTTTGTTTTAATTTATTTTGAGAAAAATTTAAGCCTACAGAAAAGTTGTAAACATAGCACAATGATCTTACTGTATCAAAGTTACTTTTTAACAGGTAAGTTCTAATGTCAAAGTGCTCAGTGGTTTACCCAGGGCTAAAGGAAGTGAACTAGATATTGTTCATATCTAAGCAAATTGGTTATCTTGGCAACCCTTTCCCCCGGGAAATGGGGAATTCTACTCAAATGCAGATGTTTAGGTTGAGCCTTTAACAAAGTGGTTAACAGCTTAGTCTCTGGGCCAGATGGCCTGGATTCCAACAGGCACACCACTTACTAGCTGTTATTTAATTTATGTGTTACTGTTATCATCTACAAGCTGGGAATAATTACACCACCAATCAATTGTTCCATATGATTGTTAGGAGGAACAAATGAGTTGTTACAAGTAAAACACTTAGAATAGTTTCTGACATACAGTGATGCTCAGTAAATATGAGCTGCTGCTATTTAGTTTAAAACATTTTATCGCATTGATTTTAGACCTTACTGCTACAGCTTTTCATTATTCCAGAACACTTTTAGTTTATAGGGTCCTTTGTTTTCTGTTTCTCTGGTACCTAGCTTATTATGTTTTGGCAGCTTATTAAGACTTTATTAATGGGGAGGAGGAGTGTAAAACAGGAGGAAAGGAGGTAAAAGGTGAAAGCACTAAGATTATTTAATGTTATGTCACATTCATTAGAGTAAAAAAGTTTAGGAAAAAGAATTGAGCTTTTACTAAATTGAAAAAAAATTGTTTTATGTGTTTCATGATTCATGTTCTTTCTTCATCTGTTAGCATAAGCAGTAAGACTCTTGATTTTAATACGGCTTAGTATACATAGAACGTATGTGTAAGAAACAAACTATAATGGTGAATATGTGTTAACCTGACAGATGACCAGTGTCTTGAGTTCTTGCCCCACTCTTTCTACTTTGATTGGTTCTGTGATCTTAAGTAACTCTTGTGGACATAAAATGATGTAATGAAATCCCTAAGTTCTTATCCACATCTACAGCTCTTTGCTCCTGTGTCTCCTGCTAATGGCATTTAAAGTTAAAATCTGTTGCGTAGTTAGCAAAATCAGGCTATAGTTTGTCCCTGACTAATGATCACTTACTTTAAACAATGAAAACGTACACTGTAAAGAAGGATTTGATTGTCCTTACCAAGTAGTCCTATTTTTTGGTGGTATGATAGCTTTGTTAGAGAACTAATATATGATACTGAATATAAGTTCCCTAAGGAATAGGACTGTTTTGTTTACTGCTGTATTGTCTAGTGATCTATTCTTACTAATTATGCCATTGCCTTGAAAAGTACCTGACACATAGTAGGTATTCAATAAATATTTGTGAAATAACTGATTTTTTTCTAATCTATTCTGTCTGTTTCTGTGCCCCAGTGCTGAAGAAAGTATATCTCCACTCCCTATGTAATTTTTAAATTCTAAGGCTTAAAACAGAAAACTTGAATATGTACTGAAATTTAAATTGCTTTTGTCCAGGTTTTCTGATTATAGTATGATTAAGTTCTTTGAAGCTAAACTTTCCCAGTTATTTTAGTTCCTTTGGTTTACTTGTACTTATATACGTGTTTAATCTGTCTCGAGTTATTTGGTGCTGGTCAGTTCAAAACCAGGAAGAGACTAAGTTTAGCCATGTTATACGTTCTATGGAGGTTTGCAAGTGTGTTTTATAGTCTACTGTTGTGAAAGCAGAAAAGATGTAAATAAAAAGTAATTTGTCCTAATGAGCAATTTTCAAGGAAGTGCATGGATTCAATGGAGGTTTCTTTATTTGTATCTATAGTAGAATGGTGGTGAATGTTTGGTGCTTTTTTTTTTTTAATAGTCTGCATTATATGACTGTGTCATTGGTTGGCTCAAACATTGGTATGGCTGAATTACCTGAGGAACTGCCTTTTCCCCTAACGGGATACCCACTAAGGTATCCTAGTTCCAACTGTGGAGAGTCTGTAGGTCTGGTGGTAGAGCCCTGGCACTGTATTTTTTTAAAACTGCTCAGATGATTCTGATAGACATCAAAGTTTGTGAACTATTTCTGAGTTTTTATTTACATTTATTTTTGCTTTTGTTATAAACCTATTCACTAAGTGTATAACTTATCAACTAGGTATATTACATGAGACAGGTTTCTTATTAATTATCTAATCTGTTTATGCTCTGCAGTTCAGGAAATGAAATATGTAATGCAATTTCCTTAATTCTCAAATGCCTGTTTTGTTTTTACCTAGGTGTTACTTACTATTTCCCTTTGTGGCTCTAGCAATAACCGGTTTGATCATGTTGCTATAGAAACACTACCTGATACCATTCATACTCTTGGCCAACTCCTGGAATGTTAACTTTGAAGTTACTACTCTTTCTGTTATTTATTTAGATTAATGATTGACCCTATTCTGTAAATTTTGATTTCTTGTCTATTTTAACTCAATCTCTATTTTTATTAAGTGTTTTCTCCCTACTTTGCATGTTATGACTTAAAACTAAGTGATTTTGATACATTGTCCCAGGTTTTTACTGTGACCAAATATTGGATAAAATTTGCAGATTATCTAACAAACAGCTAATCACTTTCCTAAGTTTTTTAGGGTTCACAGAATGTAGTCACATTACTACATTTGAATCTTACCATAATAAAGTCCTGAATCTAGAACTTTTAGTAGTTGATGGTACACAATATATTGAATTTGATTTTACTAATTCTTAACTTGAACTTTTTTCCCATAGTAATCCGTGTCTAAATTCTGTCTCCCAATTCTGCTTTTCTTATATCTTAAAGTGGCTATCAGAGTATTTATTTTTGTTTGAGCCTAGCACCAAAACTACATACTGGAGTTCTCTCACAGAGAACATATTGCCTTTAATATGAAATAGTTTTCACCACTGTTGGTAACTTTGATAAAGTATAGATAAACTTAGTATAGCTAGACTTTGTGGAATATTCATCTAAGCAGTTGATAACACTTCTATTTTCAGAAACCTTAATGTGTTTATTTTTTATTGAAAGACGCAGACAATCTTTTTGAACATGAATTGGGGGCTCTCAACATGGCTGCATTACTACGAAAAGAGGAAAGAGCAAGTCTTCTTAGTAATCTTGGACCATGCTGTAAAGCATTATGCTTCAGGCGGGATTCTGCAATCCGGAAGCAGCTTGTTAAAAATGAGAAGGTACTGTTGTTTCCTTAGAAAAATTGGAACATGTCTGTTGAGTAGTATGGATGACATATTCTTCATTTGATTGCTTTAAGGTGAAATTAAGGTCTCATGATCTGCTTTTATGAGTTTGGTTTCCCAGTCTTTTACACATGTAAAAGAAAGAATTTTATTAGAATTTATAGTACTTTTTATTTTACTTTAATAGTTTTGAATAACATTGTTATTGGTACTGGAAAAAAAATTGTTTTTTTAACATCTCTATTGGGGTATAATTGCTTAACAATGGTGGGTTTCTCTTTATAACAAAGTGTATCAGTTGTACATATACATATGTTCCCATATCTCTTTTCTGTAAAGGTTTTAATTTCTCCATCAAATCTGAATGAGATCCTTGCTGGGTAGAGTAATCTTGGTTGCAGGTTTTTCTCCTTCATCACTTTAAATATGTCCTGCCTATCCCTTCTGGCTTGCAGAGTTTCTGCTGAAAGAACGATTCCCTTGTGTGTTATTTGTTGTTTTTCCCTTGCTCCTTTTAATATGTTTTGTTTTTAATTTTTGACAGTTTGATTAATATGTGTCTTGGCGTATTTCTTCTTGGATTTATCCTGTATGGGACTCTCTGTGCTTCCTGGACTTGATTAACTATTTCCTTTCCCATATTAGGGAAGTTTTCAACTATAATCTCTTCAAATATTTTCTCAGTCCCTTTCTTTTTCTCCTTCTGGAACCCCTATAATTTGAATGTTGGTCTGTTTAATGTTGTCCCAGAGGTCTCTGAGACTGTCCTCAGTTCTTTTCATTCTTTTTTCTTTATTCTGCTCTGCAGTAGTTATTTCCACTATTTTATCTTCCAGGTCACTTATCCGTTCTTCTGCCTCAGTTATTCTGCTATTGATCCTGAAGTTGTCCCTGGATCCTGGGAACCTGGCAGTGGCAGGCTGCACAGGCTCCCCGGAAGAGGGGTGTGGATAGTGACCTGTGCTTGCACACAGGCATCTTGGTGGCAGCAGCAGCAGCCTTAGCGTCTCACGCCCGTCTCTGGGGTCCACGCTTTTAGCTGCGGCTCGCCTGACTTGAGTTCCTTTAAGCAGCACTCTTAATCCCCTCTCCTCGCGCACCAGGAAACAAAGAGGGAAGAAAAAGTCTCTTGCCTCTTCGGCAGCTCCAGACCTTTTCCCGGACTCCCTCCCAGCTAGCCGTGGTGCACTAACCCCTTCAGGCTGTGTTCACGCAGCCAACCCCAGTCCTCTCCCTGTGCTCCGACCAAAGCCTGAGCCTCAGCTCGCAGCCCCGCCCGCCCCGGCGGGTGAGCAGACAAGCCTCTGGGGCTGGTGAGTGCTGGTCAGCACCCATCCTCTGTGCGGGAATCTCCCTGCTTTGCCCTCCACTCCCCTGTTGCTATGCTCTCCACAGCTCTGAAGCTCCCCCCTCTGCCTCCCGCAGTCTCCGCCCACAAAGGGCCTTCCTAGTGTGTGGAAACCTTTCCTCCTGCACAGCTCCCTCCCACTGGTGCAGGTCCCATGCCTGTTCTTTTGTCTGTTTTTTCTTTTTTTCTTTTGCCCTGCCCAGGTACATGGGGAGTTTCTTGCCTTTTGGGAGGTCTGAGGTCTTCTGCCAGCATTCAGTAGGTGTTCTGTAGGAGTTGCTCCATGTGTAGATGTATTTCTGGTGTATCTGTGGGGAGGAAGGTGATCTCCACGTCTTACTCTTCCACCATCTTCCCCTCCACCTGGAAAAAAATTTTAAATAGTCTATTCCTGTGAAATATTTTTCATTTGCAAAGTTTCTTTAGATAATGAAATATACTAGAAACTTATTTAAATTGAAGGTCAAGGAAAAAAATTTTCCAGAGTGGTGAGGAGATTATATAGTGTTTATGAGAATATACCAAATTGAAGAGGAAATAAACACAAGTGATTATATGTAAACATTTCCTTGAAGAATAAAGGAAATTGAAGCTCAGCTTATTTTTTGTTTGGTTCAGGTAAGGAACCCCAGTTGAGAAAGACAACAGAGGAATTTTTTTGAATGATGACACTTCTGATTGCGGTCGTGGTTTCTTGAATATGTACATGAGTGAAGACTCACAGAACTATACATAAAAAGCCAGTTTTACTGTATCACAACTTACAAAATATTTTTTACAATGCAAATTTGGTCAACACATCACTCTTCCTTTAAAGATCTAGAAGAGAAATAGCAGAATGCTGGAGATATTCAAATCTTTATTTCATTCTACACATGGTTGGAGAACATTTAACAAAATTTTATGACAATAACTTTCAAAACTGCTAAGGTCCCTTTAAGTTCCAATAATAGCGATCTACATCGTAGTTTCTCATAGACTGCACTGATCAGCTGTCTTCTGGAGAATTTGTTCAGTTCTGGAGCCTACATCTTATGTCATATCAACAGACCAGTAAGGAGTATGGAATGTTCCGTGCTTCTTTTCAGAGAATTGATTGTCATGTGAAAGTAAGACTGAATTAGTGTGTAGCTCCATAGAAGAGATTTTATTTCAAAACGTGGAAGAAATAGTACTGTTCAACAATAGAATGTGCAGTGTTTTTCATTGTTTTGTCATTGGAAATAATGAAGTAAAAACTACTTGATTACCTGTCAGGGATTGTTGAGAAGATTCCTGCTTTAAGCAAGAAGTTAGACTAGGCGCCCTCTAAAGATTGCTTTCTTTTCTAAGATTCCTTGAGTCTGCAAACATTTCTTAATTTTGCTTTTAAATATCCAATACAGCTAATTTAATATTCATCACAAACGAATTTTTCTTATAACTAACTGATATTTTTGTAAGCAGTTAACCTGTCTTTTCTACTGTCAACTAATAATGTACATGTTTAATTTGTTTTTGTTTTCTCCAAATAGGGCACCGTAAAACAAGCTTATACAAATGCTCCAGTGGTAGACAATGAACTCTTACGACTGAGTCTTCGATTATTTAAGCGGAAGACTACTTGCCATGCCTCAGGACCTGAAAAGACTGAAGATAATAAACTCTCACAGTCCAGTATCCAACAGGAATTGTGTGTGTCTTAAGACTGAAGTCCAGGCACATTTTCGGTACTATTTCCCCTCATCAGTGCATATTCTTTTTCAAAGTTCTTTGGTTTGACAAGTGTTATTAGTGACAAAGGCAGAAAAAACTTATCAGCCATGCTAAAAGAGTGACAAACTTTGATGTAAAGACAGTAGTTTGGCTAACAAGATTTTACAAAAATTTTTACACAGTACTTGACTGATGATACTCATGCAAAATAATGTGAAAGCATCTAGATTTAGTAGTTTATTCTGTACCTTTTGTTAAAACTGAAGCCTTTGAAAACAGTCATCCCTGCTCTTCCTGCCTACACAGATTTTTTTATGAAATGGAGCCACTAATTTATGTACTGGATCATCCTTACAGAAACTGCGATTTTCTCCAGAAACAGTGTGTTCACTGAATGAACACACACGCCATGCACCGCTGTGCTGCACAGGACACAGAAAGTGGGGCTGGGCCTGCATGCTGTGTGTAGGCAGGAGCAAGCCACTAATCCTGTTTTCCTTTCTAAAATTGTAACAAAACTACTTAATGGCTCTTCGGTTTTTTTAATATATGTGCATTGTTACAATGTATATTGGATATATTTCGAGTCTGAGTCTGAATGGTTTTGTTTGTTATCAGAGACTGTCAACTATTTTTATTTTTAATAAATGTACTTTCCCTTGTTTGTTGTTGTAGATTTACTTTGCTCTTCATTAATCTTACTCCTGATGTTCTAAAACATTTGTCATCAACGTTACATGTTTCATACAAGATATTTTACTGCTGGAGTTATTACTGGACAGCTGTGAATAATGCAATAATAGTTGAGGATCTACTTCAAATATAGCTCAGTAATACTTGAAACAAACCAAGAGTTAACCAACCTATGTAATCTGAGTTTTAAAATCCTACCATCATACTTTTCAGAGCTATAACCTTTGATTACATTAACCTGCCTCCAGATACAGAGTGGTGAGGAGATTATATAGTGTTTGTTTGTGAGAATATACCAAATTTAAGAGAGGAAATAAATATAAGTGATTTTATGTAAGCATTTACTTGAAGAATAAAGGAAATTGAAACATTTTCTGTTTGGTTCAGGTAAGGAATCTCAGTTGAGAAAGACAACAGAGGAATTTTTTTGAATGATGACACTTCTGATTGTGGTCATGGTTACCTGAATATATACATGAGTGAAAACTCACAGAAATATACATAAAAAGCCAGTTTTACTGTATCACAACTTATATTTTTTATAATGCAAATGTGGTCAAGGCCTCACGGTTACTTTAAAGATCCTAGAAGAAAAATAATATATAAAACAATTTACTTTTTATAAATAATATATCTGCTTTATTTTGTATGTACATATTTATCTCATGAAGTGGACTCTTAGAAGGATTTGAAATGGACTCCACTGCAGAATCTGTGGGCAGACAGTAATGATGATAATGAAGGAAACCAATGAAAATTGAAATTTGATGATTGCCTTTCAGAGGTTTTTGTTAAAACTGTAATCCTGTTACCTGTCTCAGTAGTTGTGTATCCTTTTCCTACAGGTAACCTAATGTTACTGGTTGAAAGGTTATATTCATTTCAAGAAACAGTCATTGTGCACTTAATTTTTACAAAATACTTACCCAGCAAAGGAAATAGTCTTATTTCCAAGTGACCTGGAAAGCATGTATAAGAAAATTACCTTCTTGGGTTTTGTTTTGCTACTTGTAAACAAAAAGATTCAGGTGTGTTTCCTCTTCCAATTGGTAAATGTTTTGAATAAAAAAATAAAATTCTTTAATGACCTGGAGAATGAATAACCTTTAGAAAACTACTTCCTGTTTTAGTGGATAATATTCTCTGTAGCATAAAGATTTAAAGTCATAGAACCTCTAATATTAGTTCCAAGAATTGTGGAGTGTAACAGAAATAATGGTTTTCCTGTTTTGTGCACTGACTTTAGGAATATTTCACAAGTTATTTCTTTACAGAAATGAAAACTGTAGGTAGGTTTGCCATATAGTCAAATCCACTGCCATCTTAGTTTTGAATATCTTTTTGTTAGGTTGTAAAAGAAAATGTTAAAACCGTTTGTTTGCTTAGTCACAGTATTCAGAGCTTTATGCTCCCAGTGGGAATGTCCTGTTAAGTCTCATAATTTTAAAAAATTCAAACATTCTGTGCATTGCTAATCATATACCCATAAAGTTCTTCTAAAGCAGATCTTGTTGAATTTTCCATAAAAGCTCTTGGACCATAAAATCTCAAACCAGTATTCCTGGAAACATCTTCCGATCTATAAATTGTTAGTGCAGTTAATGGTTTTCTGTCTCATAACTGATGATGAACTTTGTCCATTTGCCATAACTGCACAACTGGACTCCAGCTGCTAGTGATAAGGAGTTGTCTGTCTAGAGAAGAGGCAGAGAGTTATGTCTGCCATCCAAAGTAAATAAAATGGGGGAGTTAACAGATACTTATATTTTGTTGAGTCAGTTGTTTGGTTTTTTTTTTTGGCAGATGTCCTATTTAGTAAAGTCTTATACTAAACTTATAATAGTTGGTAGCTTCTTCACAAAAATTTGTAACTATACTCAAGTAGTACCTTAGTATGTTAAAATCTGACCCATCACTTCTCTTTATTCTGATCAGTAACCACAGGTTATTGTCTCCATCCTTCCCCATGACTACTTATGACTTATCCTTATTAATTTGAAAATCTGTGGCATCAGCAGAACATCCCACGTTATTCCTTACTGTAAGATTAAGGTAAATAGTATCTATATTATCAATGATGCTTTTAAATCTCAGAAAGAAGAGCCAGCATCTGAACCTCAATTTGTTATTTTAAAAGGTGTATGGGTTCCAGCACAAGATAGCTACATAGGAGGATCCTAAACTCACCACTTCCCATGGCCACACTGAATCTACAGCTGCATATGGAACAATTTCCTCTGGACAAAACCCAAAACTAGCTGAGAGACCCCTACAAGGAAGAACCCACATCTAAGCTAGTCGGAGAGGCTGAGACAAAATCTCACCATAAATCCCACTCTCAGTATGGAGACCCCCTATCAAGAGGGAACTTGCAACCTTGAGGTTCTCCCTGAAGAGTGAAGGGTTTGAACCCCACATCTTGCACCCCAACTTTTAAAACTTGCCACTGAGAGACAAGCCCCCCAAACAACAACATCAAGAGACCCACACTGAGACATGTTGTAAAGTTCAAGTTAAAGACCAGGTGAGTATCTTAAAAGCAAGAAAAAAAAAACTTGATACCTATAAAGGAACTCCTATATGATTATCAGATTTTGTCAACAGAAACTTTACAGACGAGAAGGGAGTGGCATGATATAGTCAAAGTGCTGAAAGGAAAAAAACTGCCAATCAAGAATTCTCTACCTGACAAAGTTGTCCCTCATAATTAAAGAAGAGATAGAGTTTCCTAGACAAGAAAAGCTAATGTTGTTAATCACCACTGGACTGGCCTTACAAGAAATGTTAAAGGGACTTCTTTAATCTGAAATGAAAGGGTGTTAATTACTAACAGGAAAACATGAGAGTACAAATCTCACTGGTAAATGTAAATGTATGGTAAATTCAGAAAAACCTAATGTAACATGATGGGTTAATTACTTATAAGGCTAGTATGAAGGTTAAAAGACAAAATTAGTAAAAATAACTACAGCCATAATGATTTGTTAATGGATATACAAGATAAAAAAACATAAATTTTAACACTAAAATAAAATGGTGGGGATTAAATGTAGAGCTTTAGGTTGAGTTGATACTTATGTTTTTATCCACTTAAAATGGACTATGATAAATAAGTGTTGTAAGCCTCATGGTAACCACAAAGCAAAACCCTATAATAGATTCACAGAAGATAAACCTGAGCATACCACCACAGAAAATCATCAGATTACAAAGAGAGAAGAGGAAAAAGGAATTACAAGACAGCCAGAAAACAATTTAACAAAATGGCAATAAGTACATACCTATCAATAATTAGATTATACGTAAACAGACTAAATTCTCAAATCAAAAGACATTGAGTGGCTGAAAGGATTAAAAAAACCAAGACTCATCTAATATGCTACCTACAAGAGATTCACTTCAGATGTGTGGACACACAGCTGAAAGTGAAGGAATAGCAAAAGATATTCCATGCAAATGGAAACCAAAACAAAGAGTAGCTATACTTACATCAAACAAAATAGACTTTAAGACAAAAACTGTAGTAAGAAGCAGAGATGGTCACTGTATAATGGTAAAGGGGTCAATCCAACAAGAGGATATATTACAATATTTATGTACCTGACAGAGAAGAACCTAAATAAAGCAAATATTAACAAACCTACAGAGAGAAATTGACAGTAATACAATAATAGTAGGGGACTTTAATATCCCATTTCCATCAGTGGATAGATCATACAGATAAAAATTAATGAGGAAACATTGGCCTTAAAAGGACATATTATACCAGATGGACTTAGAAAACATACACAGAACATTCCATCCAAAAGTAACAAACATTCTTCTGAAGTACACTTGGAATATTTCCAGGATAGATATGTTAGGCCACAAAAAATCTTAATAAATTTAAGAAAATCAAAATCATATCAATCATCTTTTCTGACTTACAATGATATGACTAGAAATCAGTTGTAAGAAAACTGGAAAACTCACAGGTATGTGTACAGAGGCTACTGAATGACCAATGGGTCAGAGAAGAAATCAAAACAGAAAATTTAAACCTTGAGACAAATGAAAATGGAAATACAACATACCAAAAGTTATGGGGTATAGCTAAGCAGTTCTAAGAAGGACATTCATGGCAATAAATCCCTACATTAAGAAAAAAGACCTCAAATATACAACCTAAATTTACACCTCAAAGAACTAGAAAGAGGACAACAAACCCCAGAATTAGTAGAAGGAAGGAAATAACAAAGATCAGAGCAGAAATGAATGAAATGTAAATTTAAAAGCCAATAGAAAAGATCAATGAAACTAAGCGCTGGGGGGGTGGTTTTTGAAAAAAATTGACAAACCTTTAGCAAGACTCACCAAGAAAAAAGAGAAGATTCAACTAAGAAATGAAAAAGATGTTACAACTGATACCACAGAAGTACAAAGGATCATAAGAAACTACTACAATTATTCAGCAAATTGGACAACGTATAGGAAATGGACAAATTCCTAAAAACACAACTTTCCAAGACTGACTCATGAAGAAACAGAAAATCTGAACAGATTCATACTAGTAAAGACATTGAATCATTAAGTAAAACCCTCCCAATGAAGTCCAAAAGTCCATGACCAGATGTTTTCACTGATGAATTCTACCAAACATTTAAAGAATTACTACAAATCCTTCTCAAACTCTTCCAGAAAACTACAAGAAGCAACACTTCTGAATGCATTTTATGAGGCGAGCATTACCCTGATACCAAAACCAAAATAGGACACCACAAGAAAATTACAAGCCAATATTCCTGATGAACACAGTTGTAAAACTCCTCAGCAAAATATTAGAAAACCAAATTTAACAATATATTAAAAGGATCATACACCTTGACCAAATCAGATTTATTCTAGGGACGCAAGGATGGTTCAACATCAGAAAATCAATCAGTGTGATACACCCCATTAACAAAATGAAGGATAAAAAAGTATATGATAATCTCAATAGATGCAGAAAAAGTGTTTGACAAAATTCAACATCCATTCATGATAAAAAGTCTCAACAAAGTTGGTATAGAGAGAACATAACATACTAAAGGCCATATATGATGTGCCCACAGCTATCATACTCAATGGTGAAAAACTGAAAGTTTTTCCTCTAAGATCAGGAACAAGACAAGAATGCCCACTCGCACCACTTTTACTCAGCATAGTATTGGAAGTCCCAACCAGATCAGTTAGTCAAGAAAAAGAAACAAAAGTCATCCAAATCAGAAAGAAGTAAAACTCACTATTTGCAGATGACATGATACTATATAGAGAAAACCCTAAACTCCATCAAAAAACTATTAGAACTAATAAATGAATTCAGTAAACTTGCAAGATACAAAATCAGTGTGCAATAATCTGTTGTGTTTCTATACACTAACAACAAACTAACAGAAAGAGAAACTAAGAAAGCAATCCCATTTATAATTGCATCAAAAAGAATGAAATACTTAGGAAAAAATTTAACCAAGGAGGTGAAAGACCTGTACACGGAAAACTATAAGATGAAAGAGATTGAAGATATAAATAAATGGGAAGATAATCCATGTTCATGAGTTAGAAGAATTAGTGTAAAAATGTCTATACTACCCAAAGGAATCTACAGATTCAGTGCAATCCCTATCAAAATTCCAATGGCACTTTTCACAGAAATAGAACAAACAATCCTAAAACGTGCATGGAACCACAAATGACCCCAAATAACTGAAGCAAATTTTGGAAAAACAGAATAAAGCTGTAGGCATCATACTTCCTGGTTTCTAACTATATTATTGTACAAAGCTATGGAAATTAAAACAGTATGGTATTGGTATAAAAACAGACATATAGATCAATGGAACAGAATAGAGAGACCATAAATAAACCCATGCATATATGGTCAATTAATATATGACAAAGGAGTCAAGAATATACAATGGGGAAAGGACAGTCTCCCCAATAAATAAGGCTGGGAAAACCAGACAGCCACATGCAAAAGAATGAAACTGGACCATTATCTTACACCATAAAAAAATTTTAACTCAAAATGGATTAAAGACTTGAATGTGAAACCAGAAACCATAAAACACATAGAGGAAAAAACAGGCAGTAAGCTCCTTGACATCAGATGGCAATGATTTTTTGAACTACAAAGCAAAAAAAAAAAAA
>NW_020174268.1:3611200-3612752 GCF_003031525.2 Neophocaena asiaeorientalis asiaeorientalis | reverse complement strand
CATGTGAGATCCTCCCAGACCGGGGCACGAACCCGCGTCCCCCGCATCGGCAGGCGGACTCCCAACCGCTGCGCCACCAGGGAAGCCCGGCAATGATTTTTTGAACTACAAAGCAAAAAAAAAAAAACAAGTGGGACTATATCAGACCAAAAGCTTCTGCACAGCAAAGGAAACCATCAACAACATGAAAAGGAAACCTACAAAATGGAGAAAATATTTGCAGATCATATATCTGGTAAGAGGTTAACATCCAAAACATATAAAGAACTCACAGGACTCAAACCAAAAATCTCACACAGAAAAAAGACCCCAAACAATCCCATTATAAAATGGGCAGAGGCTCTGAACAGACATTTTTCCAAAGATGACACACAGATGGCCAACAGGTACATGAAAAGGTGTTCAACATCACTAATCATCAGGGGAATGCAAGTCAAGACTACATGATATTACCTCACACCTTTTAGAATGGCTGTTCTCAAAAAGACAAGAAACAACTGTTGGTGAAAATGTGGAGAAAAGGAAGCCATTTTGCACTGTTGGTGGGAATGTAAATTGGTGCAGCCACTATGGAAAACAGTATGAAGGTTCCTCAAAAAATTAAAAATAAAATTACCATATGATCCAGCAATTACACTTCTAATTATCCAAAAAAAATAAAAACACACACAACTAACTGCTGAACATTCATTGACAGGAAGACACTGGAACTCACCAAAAAAGATACCCCACATCCAAAGACAAAGGAGAAGCCACAATGAGATGGTAGGAGGGGCGCAATCACAGTAAAATCAAATCCCATAACTGCTGGGTGGGTGACTCACAAACTGGAGAACAATTATACCACCACAGAAGTCCACCTACTGGAGTGAAGGTTCTGAGCCCCACGTCAGGCTTCCCAGGCTGGGGGTCCAGCAAGGGGAGGAGGAATTCCTAGAGAATCAGGCTTTGAAGGTGAGCGGGATTGGATTGCAGGACTTCGACAGGACTGGGGGAAACAGAGACTCCACTCTTGGAGGGCACACACAAAGTAGTGTGTGCATCGGGACCCAGGGGAAGGAGCAGTGACCCCATAGGAGACTGAACCAGACCTACCTGCTAGTGTTGGAGGGTCTTCTACAGAGGCGGGGGGTGGCTGTGTCTCACCGTGAGGACAAGGACACTGGCAGCAGAAGTTCTGGGAAGTACTCCTTGGCATGGGACCTCCCAGACTCTGCCATTAGCCCCACAAAAGAGCCCAGGTAGGCTCCAGTGTTGGGTCGCCTCAGGCCAAACAACCAACAGGGAGGAAACACAGCCCCACCCATCAGCAGACAAGTGGATTAAAGTTTTACTGAGCTCTGCCCACCAGAGTAACACCCAGCTCTACCCACCACCAGTCTCTCCCATCAGGAAACCTGCTCAAGCCTCTTAGATAACCTCATCCACCAGAGGGCAGAGAGCAGAAGCAAAAACAACTACAATCCTGCAGCCTGTGGAACAAAAACCACATTCACAGAAAGATAGACAAGATGAAAAGGCAGAGGGCTATGTCCCAGATGAAGGAACAAGA
>NW_020174268.1:3605835-3608875 GCF_003031525.2 Neophocaena asiaeorientalis asiaeorientalis | reverse complement strand
AAAAAAAAAAGGAAAAAGAAAAAAAGAAACCTGGAGTAGCAATTCTCGTATCAGATAGACTTTAAAATAAAGACTATTACAAGAGTCAAGGACACTACATAGTGATCAAGGGATCGATCCAAGAAGAAGATATAACAATTGTAAATATTTATAAAAAAAAAAAAAAAAAAAAAAAAAAGGAAAAAGAAAAAAAGAAACCTGGAGTAGCAATTCTCGTATCAGATAGACTTTAAAATAAAGACTATTACAAGAGTCAAGGACACTACATAGTGATCAAGGGATCGATCCAAGAAGAAGATATAACAATTGTAAATATTTATGCACCCAACACAGGACCACCTCAATACATAATACTAACAGCCATAAAAGAGGAAATCAACAATAACACAATCATACTAGGAGAATTTAATACCCCACTTTAACCAATGGACATATCATCCAAAATGAAAATAAATAAGGAAACAGAAGCTTTAAATGATACATTAAACAAGATGGACTTAATTGATATTTATAGGACAGTCCATCCAAAAACAACAGAATACACATTCTTCTCAAGTGCTCATGGAACATTCTCCAGGATAGATCATACCTTGGGTCACAAATCAAGCCTTGGTAAATTGAAGAAACTGGAAAGCGTAACACGTATCTTTTCTGACCACAAAGTTATGAGACTACATATCAATTACAGGAAAAAATCTGTAAAAAAAAAAAAAAATACAAACACATGGAGACTAAACAATACACTACTTAATAACCAAGAGATCACTGAAGAAATCAAAGAGGAAATCAAAAAATACCTAGAAGCAAATGAAAATGAAAACATGATGACCCAAAATCTATGGGATGCAGCAAAAGCAGTTCTAAGACAGAAGTTTACGGCAATACAATCCTACCTTAAGAAACAATAAACATCTCAAATAAACAACCTAACCTTACACCTAAAGCAATTAGAGAAAGAAGAACAAAAAAACCCCAAAGTTAGCAGAAGGAAAGAAATCATAAAGATCACATCAGAAATAAACGAAAAAGAAATGAAGGAAACCATAGCAAAGATCAATAAAACTAAAAGCTGGTTCTTTGAGGAGATAAACAATTGATAAACCATTAGCTAGACTCATCAAGAAAAATAGGGAGAAGACTCAAATCAATAGAATTAGAAATGAAAAAGGAGAAGTAACAACTGACACTGCAGAAATAAAAAGGATCATGAGAGATTACTACAAGCAACTCTATGCCAATAAAATGGACAACCTGGAAGGAATAGACAAATTCTTAGAAAGGCACACCTTCCAAGACTGGATCGGGAAGAAACAGAAAATATGAACAGACTAATCACAAGTAATGAAATTTAAACTGTGATTTAAAAATCTTCCAACAACCAAAAGTCCAGGACCAGATGGCTTCACTACTGAATTCTATCAAACACTTAGAGAAGAGCTAACACCTATCCTTCTCAAACTCTTCCAAAATATAGCAGAGGGAGGAACACTCTGAAACTCATACTACGAGGCCACCATTACCCTGACACCAAAAACCAGACAAAGATATCAAAAAGAAAGAAAACTACAGGCCAATATCACTGATCAACTTAGATGCAAAAATCCTCAACAAAATACTAGCAAACAGAATCCAACAGCACATTAAAAGGATTATACAACCATGATCAAGTGGAGTTTATCCCAGGAATACAAGGATTCTTCAACATACGCAAATCAATCAATATGATACACCATATTAACAAACTGAAGGAGAAAAACCATATGATCATCTCAATAGATGCAGAAAAAGCTTTTGACAAAATTCAACACCCATTTATGATAAAACCTCTCCAGAAAGTAGGCATAGAGGGAACCTACCTCAACATAATAAAGGCCATATATGACAAACCCACAGCAAACATCATTCACAATGGTGAAAACTGAAAGGATTGCCTCTAAAATCAGGAATGAGACAAGGATGTCCACTCTCACCACTATTATTCAACATAATTTTGGAAGTCCTAGCCATGGAAATCAAAGAAGAAAAAGAAATAAAAGGAATACAAATTGGAAAAGAAGAAGTAAAACTAGTAAAACTGTCAATGTTTGCAGATGACATGGTACTATATAGAGAGAATCCTATAGATGCTACCAGAAAACTACTAGACCTAATCAGTGAATTTGGTAAAGTAGCAGGATACAAAACGAATGCACAGAAATCTCTAGCATTCCTATACACTAATGATGTAAAATCTGCAAGTGAAATTAGGAAAACACTCCCATTTACCATTGCAACAAAAAGAATAAAATATCTAGGAACAAACCTACCTGGGAGACAAAAGACCTGTATGCAGCAAATTATAAGACACACTGATGAAAGAAATTAAAGGCAATACAAACTGATGGAGAGATATACCATGTTCTTGGATTGGAAGAATCAACATTATGAAAATGACTCTACTACACAAAGCAGTCTACGGATTCAATGCAATCCCTTTCAAACTACCACTGGCATTTTTCACAGTGCTAGAAAAAAGAATTTCACAATTTGTATGGAAACAAAAAAGGCCCCAAATAGCCAAAGCAATCTTGAGAAAAAAAAAACGGAGTGGAAGAATCAACATTATGAAAATGACTCTACTACACAAAGCAGTCTACGGATTCAATGCAATCCCTTTCAAACTACCACTGGCATTTTTCACAGTGCTAGAAAAAAGAATTTCACAATTTGTATGGAAACAAAAAAGGCCCCAAATAGCCAAAGCAATCTTGAGAAAAAAAAAACGGAGTGGGAAGAATCAGGCTGCCTGACTTCAGACTATACTACAAAGCTACAGTAATCAAGACAGTATGGTAGTGGCACAAAAGCAGAAATACAAATCAATGGAACAGGATACAAAGCCCAGAGATAAACCCACACACGTAAAGTCACCTTATCTTTGATAAAGGATGCAAGAACATATAGTGGAGAAGAGACAGCCTCTTCAATAAATGGTGCTGGGAAAACTGGACGGGTACATGTAAAAGTATAAAATTAGAACACTCCCTAATACCATACACAA
>NW_020174268.1:3604536-3605594 GCF_003031525.2 Neophocaena asiaeorientalis asiaeorientalis | reverse complement strand
CATAGATGCAGAAAAAGTTTTTGACAAAATTCAACACCATTTACGATACAAACTCTCCAGAAATTGGGCATAGAGGGAACCTACCTCAACATAATAAAGGCCATATACGACAAAGCCACAGCAAACACCATTCTCAATGGGGAAAAACAGAAAGCATTTACTCTAAGATCAGAAACAAGACAAGGAGTCCACTCTCACCACTATTGTTCAACATAGTTTTGGAAGTGCTAGCCACGGCAATCAGAGAAGAAAAAGAAATAAAAGGAATACGAATTGGAAAAGAAGAAATAAAACTGTCACTGTTGGCAGATGACATGATACTGTACATAGAGAATCCTAAAGATGCCACCAGAAAACTACTAGAGCTAATCAATGAATTCAGTAAAATTTCATTTGGTAAAAATGATGAAAAATCTGAAAAAGAAATTAAGGAAACACTCCCATTTACCACTGCAAAAAAAAGAATAAAACACCTAGGAATAAACCTACCTAGGGAGACAAAAGATCCATGGAGACAAAAGATCTGTATGCAGAAAACTATAAGACACTGATGAAAGAAATTAAAGATGAGACAAATGGATGGAGAGATATACCACGTTCTTGGATTGGAAGAATCAATACTGTGAAAATGACTGTACTACCCAAAGCAATCTACAGATTTTATGCAACCCCTATCAAATTACCAATGGCATTTTTTACAGAACGAGAACACAGAATATTAAAATTTGTATGGAGACACAAAAAACGCTGAATAGCCAAAGCAATCTTAAGGGGAAAAAACGGGGCTGGAGAGTCCTTCCCAACAAGCCTCTTAGGTAGCTTCATCCACCAGAGGGCAGACAGCAGAAGCAAGAAGAACTACAATCCTGCAGCCTGTGGAAGGAAAACCACATTCACAGAAAGACAGACAAAATGAAAAGGCAGACAGCTATGTACCAGATGAAGGAACAAGATAAAAAAACAGAAAAACAACTAAATGAAGTGGAGATAGGCAACCTTCCAGAAAAAGAATTCAGAATAATGATAGTGAAGATGATCCAGGACCTCGGAAAAAGAAT
>NW_020174268.1:3519771-3604476 GCF_003031525.2 Neophocaena asiaeorientalis asiaeorientalis | reverse complement strand
CCACCAGTCTCTCCCATCAGGAAACCTGCTCAAGCCTCTTAGATAACCTCATCCACCAGAGGGCAGAGAGCAGAAGCAAAAACAACTACAATCCTGCAGCCTGTGGAACAAAAACCACATTCACAGAAAGATAGACAAGATGAAAAGGCAGAGGGCTATGTCCCAGATGAAGGAACAAGATAAAAAACAGAAGAACAACTAAAGGAAGTGGAGATAGGCAACCTCCCAGAAAAAGAATTCAGAATAATGATAGTGAAGATGATCCAGGACCTCGGAAAAAGAATGCAGGCAAAGACCGAGGAGATGCAAGAAATGTTTAACAAAGACCTAGAAGAATTAAAGAACAAACAAACAGAGATGAACAACACAATAACTGAAATGAAAACTACACTAGAAGGAATCAATAGCAGAATAACTGAGGAAGAAGAACGGATAAGTGACCTGGAGGACAGAATGGTGGAATTCACTGTTGTGGAACAGAATAAAGAAAAAAGAATGAAAAGAAATGAAGACAGCCTAAGAGGCCTCTGGGACAACATTAAATGTAACAACATTTGCATTATATGGGTCCCAGAAGGAGAAGAGAGAGAGAAAGGACCCAAAAAAATATTTGAAGAAATTATAGTCAAAAACTTTCCTAACACGGGAAAGGAAACAGCTACCCAAGTACAGGAAGTGCAGAGAGTCCTATACAGGAGAAACACACCAAGATACATAGTAATCAAACTGGCAAAAATTAAAGACAAAGAAAAATTATTGAAAGCAGCAAGGGAAAAAAACCCAAATAACATACAAAGGAACTCCTATAAGGTTAACAGCAGATTTCTCAGCAGAAATTCTACAAGCCAGAAGGGAGTGACATGACATATTGAAAGTGATGAAAGGGAAGAACCTACAACCAAGATTACTCGACTCAGCAAGGATCTCATTCAGATTCAATGAGGAAATCAAAAGCTTTACAGACAAGCAAAAGCTAAGAGAATTCAGCACCACCAAACCAGCTCTACAGCACCTCTCTAAGTGAAAAACACAAGAGAAGAAAAGGACCTACAAAAACAAACCGAAAACAATAAAGAAAATGTTCATAGGAACATACATATCAATAATTACCTTAAACGTGAATGGATTAAATGCTCCAACCAAAAGACACAGACTTGCTGAATGGATACAAAAACAAGACCCATCTATATGCTTTCTACAAGAGACCCACTTCAGACCTAGGGACACATACAGACTGAAAGTGAGGGGATGGAAAAAGATATTCCATGCAAATGGCAATCAAAAGAAAGCTGGAATAGCAATTCTCATATCAGACAAAATAGACTTTAAAGACTATTAGAAGAGACAAAGAAGGACACTACATAATGATCAGCTCTATTTACAATAGCCAGGTCATGGAAGCAACCTAAATGCCCATCGAGAGATGAATGGATAAAGAAGTTGTGGTACATATATACAATGGAATATTACCCAGCCATAAAAAGGAATGAAACTGGGTCATTTGTAGAGACGTGGATGACTCTAGAGACTGTCATACAGAGTGAAGTAAGTCAGAAAGAGAAAAACAAATATCGTATATTAACGCATGTATGTGGAACCTAGAAAAATGGTAAAGATGAACTGGTTTGCAGGGCAGTAATTGAGACAAAGATGCAGAGAACAAACGTATGGACACCAAGGGGGGAAAGCGGCAGGGGACAGGCGTGGTGGTGGTGTGATGAATTGGGAGATTGGGATTGACATATATACACTAATATGTATAAAATGGATAACTAATAAGAACCTGCTGTATAAAAAAAAAAAATAAATAAAATTCAAAGTAACAAAAACAAAAACACTAACTCAAAGGGATATGTACACCACTATGTTTACTGCAGTATTACTTACAATATGCAAGACATGGAAGCAACATATGTGTCCACTGGTAAATGAATGGATAATGAAAGTGTGGTATGTATATAAATACACATACACACAATGGAATACTACTCGGCCATAAAAAAATAATGAAATCTTGCCATTTGCAACAACACGGGATGGACCTTGAGGGCATTATGCTAAGTGAAATAAGTCAGTCATATAGGCACAAATACTGTATGGTCTCACTCATGTGTGGAATCTAAAAAAAAAAAAATTCTTAGATACAGAAAATAGATTGGTGGTTGCAGGAAGTGGAGGATAGGGGGTGGGTGAAATGGGTGGTCAAAAGGTACAAACTTCCAGTCGTAAAATAAGTCCTGGGGATGTAAAGTACAGCATGATAAGTATAGTTAATAATATTGTCCTTACATATTTGAAAGGTGCTGAGAGTAGATCTTAATGTTTCTCATTATAAGAAAAAAATTGTTAGTACCTGTGGTGATGGATATTCACAAGACTTTGGTGATCACTTCACAGTATATACAAATATTGAATCATTAGGTTGTATACCTGAAACTAATATAATGTTATGTCAATTATATCTCAAGAAAAAAAAATTCCTACATGCTGAAAAAAAAAAGTGTATGCACCCCTCCCACTTTCAAGGGGTGTTTCCTTTTATTTATTTCCCTAGCTAAAATTATATAGCCATCTTTCTAAATATTGTATTTAAATTTGAACTTGGACTTGTTTTATTGTCAGTTTGCTTTAAAAATTTCTAAACTATATAATAAACTGCATTTATTCATTAATTTTTTAATCTATTTGAGTATTTTGAAAGCAGTGGCATACTCTAGGGGAAACCTGTACTTGGACATGTGAAATAAGATTTTTTAAAATAACCTACATGGATCTACAGATATAACTTCCCAACTTTATTAAACTGTTTCGTCTTTCATATTTCCCATCATATTGTCTTGATATGCATTTTTGTGGACTTAGTCATTTTGAATAACTCAGACATTCTTTTCCAAACTAACGCTCTTTTGGTTGTGTTAGAAATATAAGTGGAGTAGCTTCGGCAAAGATGGGGAAGTAAAGAGACATATGAATAAAATAATTGTAAACTGCAATAATTGCAATGAAAGGAAAAACCAGTCAGTTCCAGTCAGCTGGAAAATAATGGAGTGAAGGTTGGGATGGGGTATTGGTTTAGATTGATGGTTGGAGAAGGTTTTATGTATATAATGACACCTAAAACCTAAAAAGCAGCTAGCAGGACAAGGAATGGGAAGAGAATTTCAGGCAGAGGGATTGCAATGTGCAAAGCCCTGAACTAGGAAAAGAGCTTTGGTCCATTACAAGAACTGAAATCCTACTGTAGCTCATCTTTGGATGGAGTGGGGGGAATCGGGTGGGGGAAATGCTAGAGGGAGGGTCTAGGACAGTGCTATTCAACAGAATTTTCTACAGTAATGGAAATGCTCTGTATATGCACTGCCCAATATAATAGCTTTATGTGGCCACTGAGTATTTGAAATGTAGCCAGTGTGTGGTTTTTTTTTTTTGTTTGCTTTTTTTGCGGTACACGGGCCTCTCACTGTTGTGGCCTCTCCCGTTGCTGAGCACAGGCTCCGGACGCGCAGGCTCAGCGGCTATGGCTTACGGGCCCAGCCGCTCCGGGGCATGTGGGATCTTCCCGGACCGGGGCACGAACCCGTGTCCCCTGCATCGGCAGGCGGACTCTCAACCACTGCGCCACCAGGGAAGCCCTAGCCAGTGTGTGTTTTTAAACTTTTATGCAACATTAACTAAATTTAAACAAGTATGTGTGACTAGTGGCTACCATTTTGGACAGTATTAGAGTGTCTCCCAAAGCGGTACACAAGACCTTTTTGTTGTAACTATTATATTTAATGTTTGTTATTTCTATTTTGGGCAAGTGGTACAGATTTTTTTTTAATTAACTGTAGCAATATGACATTTCCTTTTAGGATAAATGGCTGAACAAATTAAGTAGAACAGGTGGTATGGAGATAGGACAAAAATTATTGGTGCTCAAATAACTGAAGTTTAGAAAGTGCAGGCTACATACGAAATTCGAATTTTACCTCAAGGCGAACATTGAGAGGGATAATGGAATTGTATAGGGCTCTGCCTCCTCTTTCTCTGAAGCAGACCATGTCCAGGAAGACACCTACTGCCAGTCTTGCTCTTCTGCATCTCCTAAATGGTTGTTACAAATCAGGGACACAGCTTTTGCTTTTCAGAGGGGAACGTTTCATGTCCAGAAAGAGTATTTTTTTGCTGAGATCTGGTGCTGTCAGGTCCCTGTTGACTCACTGCACTGTCTCCTTTCACTTTCTCCCCACACTTCTGCTCAATCTCAGCCCTTCTGGAAGCCCTTACGTCTGCTTTGGCATTTGAAGATCATATCGGTCTCCTAATTTGATGGGAAATAGAACTTGCGGAGTATTTTTACCATCACTTTGTTGCTTCAGTACAATTTAAAGGAGGAAAATTGGGACAAATATTGATTTATGCCACCATGTTCCTACTGAAATCCTCTCCAAACCAAAACTGAATCCAATGGGCACTTTAATTCTCAGCTCATACAGTTCCATCGGGATGCATTCTGTCTTAGATGAACACCAATAATAAATACTTGGAATTATTATATCAATATAGACCAAATAAATGAAGGTTAGTTCATTTTATTGATGTCATTCTGATAGGTGGGAATTATATTTCCTCTCTTTGTCCTTATTTCCTTTGTCATAATTAACACATGGCCAACTCTAGAAGCAAAGGAAGCTGGGAAATTGAGTATTTCAATTTTCTAGCCCTTATATTAGAAATGACGAGAGGAGGTGAGGGTTGGATATAGATGTTAGGTTTGCCAAAAATGGTGTCTTCCGCAATTTCAGTAGTAAGGAGGAACACGGACACAGGTTCAGTCCTGTTGACACCAACCTCTTAAAACTTAACAGTAGTCCAGAGGCCTGGGTTCTAATCCTACTTCCGCCACAAACTGGCAATGGGACCTCGAGCAAGCCATTGTACCTTGGCTTTCTCATCTATCAAGTAAGCAGGTGCTAGAGAATCATAAGATTTAGACAGAAAGCTGACATACAATGGCTCAGAGACAGGCCAAAGATGTGTCAGTTGGCTTGTCAGGAACTAAGAGCACAGGATAGGAAAAGGTCTCACTGCTTAGCAATGAGAGTGAGGAATAGGACAGGATTTTGACTATGAAAATCCTCCAATGCTTCTCAATCTTCCTACATCACAAATTTAATTCAGGTTATGGCTTCTGAAAAAAAAAAGTTATGGCTTCTGGGTCAGATTTTCCTCCTGACATTAATATAGATTAAATATATCTTAGCTAGCCAGCTAGACAGACAGACAGACAGATGCTCCATCTACTTATCTACTTCTCCAAGTAATAATTTAGGGAACAGAATGGGAGAAAAATATTTGTAAATGATGTGACTACAAGGGGCTTAATTTCCAAAATATACAAACAGTTCATACAACTCAACAACAAAAAAACCCAGACAACCCTATCCAAAAACGGGCCGAAGACCTTCATAGACATTTCTCCAAAGAAGAAATACAGATGGCCAATAGGCACATGAAAAGATGCTCGATGTCGCTAATTATTAGAGAAATGCAAGTCAAAACTACAACGAGGTACCACCTTACACCAGTCAGAATGGCCATCATTAAAAAGTCTACAAATAATAAATCCTGGAGAGCATGTGGAAAAAAGGGAACCCTCCTACACTCTTGACGGGAATGTAAATTGGTCCAGCCACTATGAAAACCAATATGGAGGTTCCTCAAAAAACTAAAAATAGAATTACCATATGATCCAGCAGTCCCATTCCTGGGCATACATCCATAAAAAACTAATTTGAAAAGGTACATGCACCCCATTGTTCACAGCAGCACTATTCACAACAGCCAAGACATGGAAACAACCTAAATGTCCACTGACAGAGGAACGGATAAGGAAGATATGGCACATATATACGGTGGAATACTACTCAGCCATAAAAAAGAATGAAATAATGCCATTTGCAGCAACATGGGTGGACTGGAGATTATCATACTAGGTGAAGTAAACCAGAAAGAGAAAGACAAATACCATATGATATCACTTATATGTGGGATCTAAAATATGAAATAAATTAACCTATGAAACAGAAATAGAATCATGGACATAGAGAACAGACTTGTGGTTGCTGAGGGGGTGAGTTTTGGGGGAGGGATGGAGTGGGAGGTTGGTGTTAGCAGATATAAGCCTTTATATATAGAATGGATAAACAACAACGTCCTACTGTAGAGCACAGAGAACTATACTCAATATCCTATGATAAACGCAATGGAGAAGAATATTTTAGAAAGAATGTACATATATGTACAACTGAATCACTCTGCTGTACAGCAGTAATTAACACAACATTGTAAATCAACTATACTTCAATAAAAAATAAAAAATAAATAACTAAGGGAACTCGTCTTGAACATGGGCTGGACTTGATGACTCGTCTTTAACAAATGGAGAAGCGTGGATGGCGAAGGTGAGTGACTGCAAGCCTAGGTCATAAAAGGCATTTTGGCTTCTTATTTGCTCTCTTGGATCACTTGCTCTGGGGAAGCCAGCTGCCATGTCACAAGAACATTTCCAACCGCTCTTTGGAGAAGCCCATGTGGTGAGAAACAAAGGAAGGTTTTCTGTCAATAGCCATTTGAGTGCTGCATCTTGGAAACAGATCCTCCAGCCCCAGTCAAGCCTTCAAGCCTTCTTTCTAATTCTTTAGCTTAGTTCAGTGCTGTTAAACTGGATTTCTTCCTTTATCAGAAGAGGTAAAAGATATGTCATTTAAATCACACCTTTTACATTTGTCTGTTTACATATTATCTGCAAAATAAGCTGTATCTAGAGATAGCTGGGATTTGAAGATTACTGGAATATAATTTGCAGATCTTTCAACCTGCATCCTTTAATCATTCCACATAAGCTCTAATTATCAGCAGGATTCTTCTGTAGGTACAGCTATATCCAAGAAAACATTGGACCAAATAACAAAAGTCTATTCAAATTAAATGAGATAAGCATTTAAAATTGCTGTGTAAACTGTAATTTACTATGCAAACGCAAGATACCTGCAGCTATCATTTTCATCTAACCTATTCTTTATAGAATAATGTTATGGGCTGAACTGCATCCCCCTCACCAAATTCATATTTTGAAATCCCAATACCTCAGAAGGTAACATATTTGGAGATGAGGTCTTTAAAGAGGTGATTAAGTTATAATGAAACAGGATGGGACCCTAATCCAATACGACTGATGTCCTTATAAGGAAGAGACACTAGGGGTGTGTATACACCGAGGAGCAGCCATGTGAAGAGGCAGCAAGAGAGACAACCGTCTGCGCACCAAGGCGAGAGGAAGTCAACCCGGCCAGCACACCTTGATCTGGACTTCCAGCGTCCAGAACTGAGAAAAAATAAATTTCTGTTTTTAACCCACTATGTGGTGCCATGCTATGGCAGCCCTAGCAGAGGGATACAGCTGGTCCCTTCTCCATCCCGTACATCCTTACAGCCACAGTTCAAGTATAGGAGGTTCACGTCATTATCTTTAAAATACTCAAAGAATAAAGTTTTTTATTAAACATTGCAAATTGCATCCAATAACAACCATTAAGTATACCATACAACTATCTATGTACAATTAATTGAGCCCAAGAGTAGTTCATTCTTGCATAACCAACAAATTAGGGCAAAACACCCTGCTGTGTATACAGGATTCCTAGCACTTGCAGGCAGGCAACGGGGAATTCCACTTTATTTAACGCGTGATAAGAAGCATCGGGAGAACTATATGAAAATGAATATGAAGGATGATTCTGATTTAAAAGCACATTAAGTTTGGAAACTAAACAAAAACATGAAAACGACACAAAAGCGTCCATTAATACTAAATCCTTGGTCTCATTTCTTGATTTGGACTATGCTTTTTATCATTCAGACACCCCCATTCAGATCCATTCTCCCCACTGCCACCAGAATAATCTTTCTAAGTTACCCTAAAATACAGATGTGATCGACCTGTTTTCTAGCTGGGGTCTTGGCACTGTCAAATAATAACCTTAAGCAAGTCAATTAGTCTCTCTGAGTGTCACTTCCTCAAGTTATAAAGTAAGGGAGTTGGGTTGTAGGCTGTTTTAAGTTTCCAGGAATTTCTCTGTCACTCCTCTGCTTAAAATTCTGTGAATGCTTCCTGTTTTCCATGGAGCAAAATCCAAACACACGCTTGGTCTGTAAAGGCCCTTCACAGTCTCACCTCAATCTACCTTCTAGCTGCATCTCCCTCCCATTACGACCTCCAATGGCTCCGTGTGCTTGTTCATCCTCTGTGAGATTCTGAGCACCTTGGATACTGTGTCTTCATCCACCTTTGTGTGTCCGATGTAGGACACTGACAGGGTTCAGAACAAGCTACCCCAGGGCTTACCTGGTGGTCCACAGGTAAGGGAAGATCCCACATGCTGCGCGGCAACTAAGCCCACGCACCACAACTACTGAGCCCATGCGCCGCAACTACTGAAGCCTGCGCTCTGCAACAAGAGAAGCCACCGCAATGAGAAGGCCGTGCACCGCAACGAAGAGTAGCCCCCGCTCGCCGCAACTAGAGAAAGCCCACGTGCAGCTTTCAAGGACAAGCTACCCCAAAATATGGCACCTTGGTGTGCTATTTTAGGCTGAAGGAATTTGAGAAAAACAGCAGCAGAAAGATCTCTGACCTTCCCCCACCCTTTTCCCTTGAAATAGGTCCCAAGAGCCTCATGTGAGAGGTGTCCTCCCTTATCTCCGAGATGGTGGGATGCCGAGAAGCATCCAAGCAAGCAGGTCTTGCAGAGTTCCCCCAGTTTATTACACTTAGCTGCTACCCACTTTGTTCCATCATATTTCTCCACAACCTTCCACTCTTCATCAGACCTAGCAGAAAAGCACTCAAGTTTAACTGCTGCTTCGAGTCTTCATTTTCTTATGAGAGCTCCTGTATCATATAAATTTATATCAAATAAACCTGAATGCTTTTCTCCTGTGAATCTACCTGTTTAATTTTCAGACCTAGCCAGGGATCCTAAAAGGGTTGAGGAAAACTTTTTCCTCCCCTACATCCCAGTGCCAGACATAGAAATACTTTCCTAATAAATGTTGGATGTTGCTTCTGCCCTGAGTACCACCTGCCTACTTATCACTCCAGTGCCTCCTGTATTATTTATCAAATTTGTATTTATCCTTTAGATACAGCTCAAATGCCACTTCAGTGAATTTTTTCTTTTCCTGTTCCCAATTAAACACTCTGTCCTCTCTGCAGTTTTTTTTATTTGCCTATCATAGCACATCTCCACTGTACATTATTAGAGTCCCTATTACGTCACTTCTGCAGTTGTATTCTAGTTGGTTGGATACGTGTCCAGATTGTTTTCCAGATTAGGAACAACTTGTATTCAGAGACCATTTTTTGCGTTTGCTTTTTTTTTGGCCACGCCGCTCGGCATGTGGGATCTTAGTTCCCCGATCAGGGATCGAACCCGTGCCCCCTGAAGTGGAAGCACGGAGTCCTAACCACTGGAATGCCAGGGAATTCCCCCAGAGACCATTTTAAACTGAACTTTTTAGTCCCCATTCCCATGTCGTTCCAGTGCTTTTTCACTTGAACATAGTGTTAAATTAATTCAACAAGGAGGCCGTTAGACTGAGGCGGCTCTAACGCCTTAGCAGCCTCTGCAGGCAAACCAAAGCATAAGCCTGAAATGCTTCAAGGTTCAGAAATCAAAACCTAAGGACATATCATATGATACCACTTATATGTGGCATCTAAAATATGACACAAATGAACTTATCTACGAAACAGAAATAGACTCACGGGGAACAGACTGATAGGTGCCAAAGGGGAGAGGAGATGGGGGAGGGATGGATTAGGAGTTTGGGGTTAGCAGGTGCAAACTATTATTTATAGAATGGATAAACAACAGGGTCCTACTGTATAGCACAGGGAACTATAGTCAATATCCTGTGATAAACCATAATGGAAAAGAATATATGTAACAATCACTTTACAGTACAGCAGAAATTAACACAACATTGTAAATCAACTAAACTTCAATAAAATAAATTAAGAAAAAACAAAAACAAACCTAAGGACAACCAATCACAAGCAGCCAATGAAGCTTTCCCAGGTGAGGCCACAGCTTAAGCTACAGCCAATCAAATAAGCTCCTTGCTTTGCTTCTTCCTCTTCAGCTCCCCTTGGAGAAGGGGCTCCTAACCACTTCCGGTTTGGTGCTACCCAATTTGAAACTCTTAAGATTCTTTTTATTTTTTTATTGAAGTACAGTTGAATTACAATGTTGTGTTAGTTACTGTACAGCAAAGTGACTCAGTTATACATATATATTCTTTTTCAGCGTGGTTTATCCCAGGATATTGAATATCATTCCCTGTGCTATACAGTAGGACCTTGCCGTTTATCCATTCTATATGTAATAGTTTGCATCTGCTAGCCCCAAACTCCCAATTCACCCTTCTCCCATCCCCCGACCCCTGCCTTGGCAACCACCAGTCTATTCTCAGTGTCCCTGATTCTGTTTCTGAAACTCTTAAGATGATTCTTAACACGCTTCAGTTTATCTTTTAACAATAGTGAACATAGATGTTTACTGAATCCAGTTGTGGTAGGTTAAAATTTTCTACTCTGTCATACAATTTTTTTCCTTTGGATTTATTCCTTTAAGTAAGGACAGGAGTTTTGTGATAGAACCATTATACTTGGTCAGGTTCTAGTTAATTCCACTTAAAATTTTCATCCTTTTAGTGTAGGTTTTTTTTTTTTTTCATATTAACATGCAAATATAGGTCGTGGAGATTTCTTAGGCCTCATTAATTTTTACTCTCTAGTTGCCAGACTTTAGTTCTCCGCATTATTTTTGCATGTCAATTTCATCTGTGATGGGGAAAAAGGACAAAATGATTAAAAATAATAATTATTTTAAAATGAAAACTAGGATACAGTTTTTACATTTGTGGCAGCAATCCCATTTCAATTATTATCTTCATTCTTGCTGTCTCAGCCCCCCCCCGTGTATAAAAGCCAATTTTTTCCATCTGCACTGCTGTCTCATGTGTAATATTTATAAATTCATTACAACTGTTCCAAACCATCAAGGGCAATTGAAGGTAGCAATAAACTTTGTCAAAACTGTTACTATGGTTAACCAGTTGCCTAGGACACACCATCATGGATTTAGCTTCAGGAAGTTAGCTAGCAAACCTGGTTACAACCACTAGTGAAAATGTTAAATAGGTTCATTCTTGAATTGGATGGTTCAGAGAAAATGTGAATTCCCTAAAGGGCAAATGTGGACAGGTCTCCTATTAAAGTCAGTGGTCCAACCAAGAAGCTCTTTTAGTCATTTTGAAGTTAAAAGGGCTAGTAGATAATTTCATAAGTCGATGACATTTCTAGTGGCTACATGGGAGATATTACTACCACCTCTCCTGAAGATCTTTGCCTGTTCCTTTGGAAAAGAATCTCATTATTACAATTCTTAAATAGACACTGGCTTTTATTTTCCATCAGACTCCACAGGAAAAGGCATAAATTAAACTTGGAGCACTTATCTTTAACAAGCAGACTTCGGTGGGGATGGGAAAATAGCACGTGCCGGTGGTGTCATTGTTCAATCAGGAATCCATTAGGTTAGAAAAATTCTATCCAAAACTTTATATAATTAAACCAGAGAAAGGCCCTGCTGGATACGGTTTTTTGGTTTTTTTTTTTTTTTTTGCGGTACGCGGGCCTCTCACTGCTGTGGCCTCTCCCGCTGCGGAGCACAGGCTCCGGACGCGCAGGCTCAATGGCCATGGCTCATGGGCCCAGCCGCTCTGCGGCATGTGGCATCTTCCCGGACCGGGGCACGAACCCGTGTACCCTGCATCGGCAGGCGGACTCTCAACCACTGCGCCACCAGGGAAGCCCTGTTTTGTTTTTTTAATGAGGGGACTCCTGTTTACTTTGCATTGGCCTGTCACGTGGGGTTCACGTGTGGGCAGGAGCAGTCCCACTGGTCATGGCTTGTAGGTGCGCTCCATGGACACTGGTAACTAGTTAATCACTAGTGTGTGTCCCAGAACTGCTGTGCTGGCTTTCTTTCCCCTGCGAAATGTGAATGAAATAAACAGTCATTCGTGGAAACATGAAAGCACCCTGCCTTGAGGGTCGGGTGTGTGCAGGGAAGGAGATTATAAGCACAGTTTAAGATGCCTATTTCTCAAGGGGCTGATAATTGCTGGTCATTAATACCATTCTCCCATTTCCCCCACCCACACTCCAAAAACCATCTGTGTGGGCATTTCTTTCCTCTTTTTCTGTGTGGGAAAAGAAAATTCCTCTGGTGTATGATACAGCGGATGGGTAGCAGGCACTTCCTTGATCTTGTACGTGTTTTGTATTCATAAATTGAGAGTTACTTCAATTATGAAAATGGTTTTTTTCCTGCTGTTGGTACATAATGTAGAGTAAAGCCTTTTTGGTATTTTAACTGCGAGAAGAGCTTAAATACTGGGAATTGAAATAAACCCGCTGAGCGTAAGTAATAGCAGACTTTAATGACTAACAATGAGTTTATAAAATATAAGTTTAAATAATGAACTCTGAAATCTAAGTGCATACATACTTCAAGCTGTAAGTAACTTGGGCTGGTTAAAGACTTATTCAGTTGGAAACAGTTTTTAAACATTGAAAATTGAGACCTAAAAACATCTGCATTGAATCAAAAAGATTTCAACCTAATCTTAAGCACAAGCAGGCTGAAATTATATTTTTATTTGAATGAAAATCCCAAATGCCAGAGGCTTTATGGGTAACACTGAAATATAATATTATTGTTTCATAACTCAGATATTACTGTCTTATTCATGATGCACGTTGTCTTAGATGCACACCCTATCTAGTACTTAGCGTTACGGTGTATTAAAATAGATCAGAGAAGTGAAAGTTAACTATTGGTGTCAAGTGTTATTCTTTCTCACATTCCTGTTATTATAGGCATTTTACATAATTCTTGGTATTCAGTTGACAGTGTTGAACTGAGCCTTGCCCTGTGTGTCCCAGAAATGGCTTACTGCGAAGAACCACCCTTCCCCACAGACTTAGAAAGGACTCATGGATGACCCCTTTGTTTATCTATGACAAGGCTAGAGTGACTAGACTTATCATGGGTTGAGTGACTGCTCTGTGCCAGACCCTTTCCCATTCTGTTCATTGAATTCTTATCAACCTCTAAGAAAGATGTCATCAACCTCAGTTTTCTCATGAAGAAAGGGGGGTTCAAAACAATTACATGATTGCCCAGGGTCAAACAGCGACAATATCAGACTTCAAAACATATTTTCAACCACTATGCCATGCAGACTTCATGCATGAAACATGCCACCATCAAAGCAAAACCAGTGTTGAAAAGAGGAATCCACATGTTAAAAGGATTCATTTTTGTCAAACTGCCATTCAAATTCTGAAGCTAGTCTCGTCCTTCCTCTCTTGCCCCCCAAACCTCCCTTTTTCCTCACTCACCCTCTACAGTTCTTTTCTTTATGCCAAACTTCCAGCTGCCTCCCTTTTTCCACGCTTGCAGAATTACACCCTCAACTGTTTATCAACTAATCCTCCATGAGGTATTAGCTGACGATAGAGTGATCCTTTGGGAGTCATGAACTCATTGACCCAAATATTTACTTAGTGCCCGTTAAGTACCAAGCAGTATTCAGTGTGCTGAGAATAAAATGTTGAAGGAGAATGACAAATTCCCTGTCTATGAAAGCTTATAATCTAGTAGTGTCAACTGACAATGAACAGGTCAATCAAATCATCATAAAATACATTTTTACCATAATAAGTACTATGACGAAAAGTGAAGCTGTGTAAAGAGCAGGGGTGCCATTTGAAAGTAGTAACCTCTCTGAGGAATAGAGGCTTGAATACGAGATAAGGTTACTTTGGCAAAAACATTTCATGGGTGGTGGTGTGTACTTCCAAGAGGAAGCATGTACTATCTGCTTATCCCTTTTTGTGATGGTACCATCTATTGACTATTATCGTCTACATCCATTACTTCATTATATGTTGCAAATATAATGATTTAATTACATTCTATCATTCTTTATCCATTTATAAAGTGGAAGCCTTTTATAAGGAGAAACTTTCCTCATCAATTATTTGGTTACAATAAGGTACAATTCATACAGGAGAAAACAAGATAAGCACTTATTCTTTTCCTCTATTCACCAGTCACCCCTTTCCCCCAAAGGTAACTGAGGGGTTTTTTTCTTAATTGAAGTGCAGATAAGTGATTCAGTTATACATATATATATATATATATATATATATACATTCTTTTTTCATATATATATTCTTTTCCACTATGGTTTATCACAGGATATTGATTATAGTTCTCTGTGCTATACAGTAGGACCTTGCTGTTTATCCATTCTATATATAATAGCTTACTTCTGAGGGTTTTAAAAAGATAATCAAATACTCATGCATTTACACATATCTGATCTAACTAAATCCAATGCAGTTATTGATAGTGTCCCTATTGATGCCACAGTTATACCATCTCTAGCCAAAGGGAAACTTTTTTTTTTTTTTTTAGGGAACCCTTTCCAAATTGGCCCCTAAATTTTTTTTTACCCAACCCAGTTTTTTTTTTTTTTTTTTTAAGTTTCCCTATTTTTTAATATAAGATGTTTCCCCAATTATTTTGTACATTTCTTGCCAAGATCTGGAATCAGCCGTTTCTCCAAAGATCCTGTTTCTTTTTCTGGGGGTGGGGGTGGGTGTATTTAAGACCAAGATCTTGCCTCTGGGCCTTTTCAGTGGAGAGATATAGGAAATACATATATTTCTTTGTTAAGATAAAATACATTATGAGTTCATGCTGGTACAACTGATGCTTACAATTCAATTCATAGCTACGAAGTTTTCACTTAATCTTTTCTATCTTACATCAGTATCTTTTTCTTTCACATTAAAAACTCTGCTTTCTCCCACTCTAGCCACTTTTTTTCAATATATTATTGAAAGTCCTAGCAAGAACAACTAGGAAAGAAAAAGAAATAAAAAGCATCCAAATTGGAATGGAAAAAGTAAAACTGTCTCTATTTGCAGATGACATGATAGTACATATAGAAAACCCTAAAGATACCACCAAAACACTGTTAGAACTAATAAATACATTCAGTAAAGTTGCAGGATACAAAATCAACGCACAAAAGTCAGTTGCATTTATATATAATAAACTATCAGAAATAGATTTTTTAAAAATCCTATTTATAAATGCATCAAAAAAGAATAAAATAGGGAATTCCCTGGCAGTCCAGTGGTTAGGACTCCACACTTCCACTGCAAGGGGCACAGGTTCAACCCCTGGTGGGGGAACTAAGATCCTGCAAGCTGCATGGTATGGCCAAATAGATAAATTAAATACCTACAAATAAATTTAACTGAGGAAGTGAAAGACCTATGATATGCACTGAAAACTATAAGATATTGATGAAAGAAACTGAAGGCACAAATGGAAAGACATTCCATGTTCAAGGATTGGAAAAATTAATATTGCTAAAATGTCCAAACTACCTTAAGTGATCTATAGATTCAATGCAATTCCTCTTAAAATACCAATTGTATTTTTCACAGAAATAGAACTCCTAAAATTTGTATGGAATCACAAAAGACCATGAATAATCAAAGCAATCTTCAGAAAGAAGAACAAAGCTATAGACATCACACTCCCAGATTTCAAGCTATATTATAAAGCTATAGTAATCAAAACAGTATGGTACTGGCATAAAAACAGACACACAGATCTATGGAACAGAATAGAAAGCTCAAAAATAAACCCATGCATATATATTCAATTAATTTACAAAAAATAAGCCAAGATTATACAGTGGGGAAAGAATAATAGATTAAGAGACTTGAATGTAAAACCTGAAACCATAAAAATCATAGAAAAAAACCCAGGGGGTAAGCTTCTTGACATTGAGTCTTGGTAATGACCTTTTGGAATTGACTTCAAAAGCAAAGTCAAAAAAAAGCAAAAATAAACAAGTGGGTCTACATCAAACTAAAAAGCTCTGCACAGCAAAGGAAACCATCAACAAAATGAAAATGCAACCCATCAACTGGGAGAAAATATTTGTAAATCATATATCTGATAAGGGGTTAAAGTCCAAAAAATATAAAGAAGTCATATAAATTAATAGCAAAACCCCTAAATAATCAGATTAAAAAATGGGCAGAGGATCTGAGTAGACATTTTTCCCAAAGAAGATATGCAAATGGCCAACAGATACATGAAAAGATGCTCAACA
This sequence comes from Neophocaena asiaeorientalis asiaeorientalis, assembly GCF_003031525.2. Taxonomy (NCBI): domain Eukaryota; kingdom Metazoa; phylum Chordata; class Mammalia; order Artiodactyla; family Phocoenidae; genus Neophocaena; species Neophocaena asiaeorientalis. Next base: position 3,588,159 of record NW_020174268.1, on the reverse strand, counting down.
TTAATCACCAGGAAAATGCAAATCGAAATCACAATGAGATATCATGTCACACCTATTAGAATGGCTATTATCAGAAAAACCAGAAATAACAGGTGTTGGCTAGGATTTAGAGAAAAGAAAACACTTTTGCACTGCTGGTGGGAATGTAAGTTGGTACAGCCACAAAATATTAAAAGTATAGGGCTTCCCTGGTGGCGCAGTGGTTGGGGGTCCGCCTGCTGACGCGGGGGGTGCAGGTTCGTGCCCTGGTCCGGGAGGATCCCACGTGCCGCGGAGCGGCTGGGCCCGTGGACCGTGGCCGCTGGGCCTGCGCTCCACGGCGGGGGAGGCCGCGGTGGTGGGAGGCCCGTGTACCGCCCCCCCCAAAAAATATATATATATATATAAAGTATAAATACCATATGACCCAGCCATTCCACTTCTGGGTATTTATCTGGAGGAAATGAAATCACAATCTTGAAAAGATATCGCCCCCCACCATGTTCACTGCAGCATTATTTATAAGAGCCAAGACATGGAAACAACCAAAGTGTCCATCAGTGGATAAATGGCCAAAGAAACTGTGATATATGTAACACAACTGAGTAGCAGTCAATCATGAAAGAAGGAAGCCCCATCATTTGCAAAAACATGGATGAACACTGAGGACATTATGCTAAGTGAATGAGGTCAGAGACTAATACTCTATAATCTCACTTATATGTGGAATCTTTAAAAAAAAAACTCATTAAAATAAAGAAAAAACTCATAGATACAGAGAAGAGATTGCTGGTTGCCAGAGGCAGGGAGTAGGTAGGGGTGGGGAAAATGGGTCAAAGTGGTTGAAAGGCACAAACTTTCAGTTATAAGATAAATATAAGTCCTGAGGATCTAATGTACAGCACAGTGACCACAGTTAATGATACTGTAGTATATATTTGAAAGTTGCTAAGAAAGTAGCTCTTAAAAGTTCTTGGGCTTCCCTGATGGTGCAGTGGTTAAGAATCCACTTGCCAATGCAGGGGACACGGGTTCGAGCCCTGGTCCAGAAAGATCCCACGTGCCGCGGAGCAACTAAGCCCTTGCGCCACAAGTACTGAACCTGTGCTCTAGAGCCCAAGCCCACGAGCCACAACTACTGAAGCCCACGCACCTAGAGCCCGTGCTCTGCAATGAGAGAAGCCACCACAGTGAGAAGCCTGCACACTGCAATGAAGAGTAGCCCCTGCTCGCCACAACTAGAGAAGGTCGCACACAGCAACGAAGACCCAAAGCAGCCAAAATAAATAAATTTATTAAAAAAAAAGTTATCATCACACACACAAAACTGTAACTATGTGTGGTGTTGAATGCTAACTTACTGTAGTAGTAATTTCACAATATATATCAAATCAGTGTGTTGTACACCTGAAACTGATACAATGTTATATGCCCATTATATCTCAATAAAAAATTCTGCTTCCCAACGTCAAATCAACATAACTAGTCATTTACTCCCCACCGCCAGTAGCTCATGTAATAACCTCAGAATACTGATACAAACACTACTACCAGTAACATGATTACTAAAATAGGTTTGCAATTTTTTTCAGTTTTTACCCTTTTATTTTTAACCTATCTGAATCTTTGTTTTAAATGAAATTCTTTAATACAGCATAATTTTTTATTTTGCTTTGCTAGTCAATCTGAAGATCTTTTAATTTTTATTTTTAAAATATTTATTTATTTTGGCTGTGCTGGGTCTTAGTTGTGGCACGTGGGACCTTCCTTGTGGCATGTTTAGCTGCAGTATGCAGACTTCTTAGTTGCAGCATGCATGTAGGATCTAGTTCCTCGACCAGGGATCGAACCTGGGCCCCCTGCATTGGGAGCACGGAGTCTCACCCACTGGACCACCAGGGAAGTCCAGGTCTTTTTATTTTTATAGGTAAATTAAGCTCACTTTTTTTTTTTTGCAGTATGTGGGCCTCCTGTGGAGCACAGGCTCCGAACGTGCCGGCCCAGCGGCCATGGCTCACGGGCCCATCTGCTCCGCGGCATATGGGATCTTCCCAGACCGGGTCACGAACCTGCCTACCCCTGCATCGGCAGGCGGACTCCCAACCGCTGCGCCACCAGGGAATCCCTTCACTTTTATTGGTATGATTGATACATTCTGCCTCATATTCTTTGGTTATGTGACCTCCTGTCTTATTCTCTCTGATGTATCTTTGTGTTTAGGAAGGTTTGTATTTTTTGTCCTTTAAACGAATGCTTCCTTTTAATACCCTTATTCCACTTTCTTGGATACCATCTATTTTTTACTTTGCCCAGTCTTGACAGTAGCAAAGTAACCTTTCTCCTCCTTTCCCTATCATCCAGCATTTAGTCTGAATATTATTTTTACTCACAGTAAATATTATAAAGTTGTCAGTTAGCTTTTCTAGCTTCCGTACGCTCTCCATCTTCTCTCTTTATATTCTGATGGTTGAGCTACACACATTGTCGAATCATAGTTCTTACTACCCTATCTCCCATATTTCTATCATTTAATATTAGTTCTATACGTAAATTTTAATATTCACCATCAGTCCTTATGCCTATGTCTCACCCATCCTCTTGGTTCAAGCTTGTTCTCAAAAAGATTCCTCATGGGAATGCTAGTCCCTAAATTCTAATATGTTCATAACAATGCGTCTGTGGATGTTATACCTGAAGGCCAGTTTGTCTCAATATATAGTCCTTGGCTTGCATTTTCTTTCCTTGGGTGTTTTAAATCTCCTACCCATTACCTTCTGGTATAAAACATTGTAGTTCCAAACTCTGATATTAGTGTTATGTGTTGTCCTTTAAAAGTGACTTGACTGCCAGTCTCTGGTCAGTGTATAATTCTGAAAATAACACTCTGTCTTGGCAAGCTTGAGAGGTGGGTTACATCCTTCTTCCTCTGAATTACAGCTGTGTGACCTCAGCTAAGTTATTTAAACTTTATATGCCTCAGCTGCAAAGTGGGGATAGAAATGGCAGTAAGATTATTCTGAGGACTAGATGAGGTCACGTTTGTAAAGGACCCCAGTCTTTCCAGGAAGCCAGCTGTACCAACAGGTTCCTTTCGAATAGCACTTCTTTTTCGGTAGAGTTTAAAAACTTAAGACTGAAGGTTTTGCAGCCACCGACAAACGACAGTCAATAGCGTCTCACATTTCAGTAACTTTGTAAAATGCTTTTGCGACTGGAAGCAGCGTAAAGAGAGCAATTAGTTTAGTATTGAAGAAAAATGGCATTATCTTCCTGTCTGTTATAGTCCTTGTTTTTTAATAGGATTTTTGTTTGTTTGTTTTCGGCCTTGCTGCTTTCAACTCTTGGCTTTCTCCACAGCCAGAAAAGACATCTCAATTAGTGCGGTCCCTTGAGTTCTTTAAATAATACTGATCAGATGATCAATATTTAACCAGCTTTATCAGTTCTTTGGACAGACCCATTAACTAATGAAAATATCTGTTAGCATGAAGGGTGGTCCAAGAGTCAGAAGAAATTCGTTTGTTAGATTCTCTCTCTCCCAGGATTTCTCACCAGTTATCTAAATTTCCAATCAAAAATGCACCTGCCGGATGTTCCCTAAGGATGCATGTCTATTATTCAGAACACGAATAATCTCAGAATGTGTTTCTGGTGAGCAGGGTTTATTTTGCGTGGGCTGACACACAATGACGAGCATCTGGGAACTGATAGCATCACTGATGCCCTGACGTAGCTTCAGGGCTTTTACATCTAACAGTCTGATGAACAGTTTTGGCCTTTGAGGCCAAAGCTGGAAAGAGGAAAGTCCCTAATCCTGGATGGATGCGACAGCCCCTCCCTGTTTTTTTTTTTTCTTGCTCTAGACGACCTTTTCAAAAGTTCTCACTGGGACTTCCCTGGCAACCCACTGGTTAAGACTCCATGCTTTCACTGCTGAGGGCCTGGAGTTCGATCCCTGGTTGGGGAAGTAAGATCCCACATGCTGCACGGCAAAAAAAGGAAAAAAAAAAAAAGTTCTCACTGGAGCTATAGTCTTTCAAACAAGCAAGCGGGGCACTGACTGGGCACAGGGGTTGCAGATATACTCTGCCAATTGCTTTTTTCATGCCGGAATAAACCCACACCTGCCCTGTCCATTTGTGAGCCCAGCACACATGCGGACGGACTTGGTTTTGCTGAACCTTTGCCTCCCCTTTAATTATCCAAGGAGCACCACTGGGTTTACTGCTCCTTCTTCAAACACCCTTGCCCTGTGTTTTATATGCACACCTGAGGGTTAAAGAGATATTCTGTGTGTGGTTCCTTTGCTTGTCAGATGAAGCTTCTGACATTCAGCGACCCCAGCAAAGGATCTCGCTGTCTTGAGTGGGATGAATCCTGAGGACACGACTGCCAGAATAATTCTTTTCACACAGTTCTGAAGTCATTTCCTGCCTGAAACTCTCCACGGTTCTACACAGCTGTCAGGACCAACTCACTTTTTGATGTAACGTCCTAGGCCCTCACGCTCTGCCCCCCCACCCCCCGCCACCCCTCAGTGTCCTCCACACACATTTTCCTCTGGTCCTTCCTCTGCTCATCCTTCAAATGCTACACGTGGCCCCTTTCATAGCCCTGTGGTGGTTTCCCACGTGCCACCCTTCTGCCTGACGTCACTTCCCCGATACTTTAAATAAATGCTTATTTTTCAAAATGCACCACATCCAAGAAGTCTCCTGGGATCACTACCTCAGACCGAATTTTCAGATGGCAATTTTCTGTGCTGTTGGACATTTTGGACGTGTTTGGCTCAAATGCGTGAGGATAAGCAATGAAGTGTGGAGGACCCATGAGCTGGGTCCTCCACATTATTGATCAGCCAGAAGAGGGATCTTGGTAGTGTGTAAGCAGCTCACAACAGCTGCTGCACCAACCCCCGGCAAGTGCAGAGATGAAGGGGAGAAGAACGGTGTGCCTGGGGAGCTTGAGGGGAATGGACACTGCATTCCAGGCTCACTTTGGCTTTGGAAGATTCCAGGCAAGTTAGGCCAGGCTGAAAGGGATCTATGTGCTGGACTAAAAGCAGGAATTGCTCCAGGTAGATTTGCCAGGGGAAGAGGCAGACAGCTCTGTGCATTCAACAAGGAAGGTTCAGGCACAGCTGGATCCAGGAACTCAAGCAATGACATCAGGGTTTTCTCTTCTCTTCCATTCTCTCTCCAGCTCCCCCATCCCTACACCTGCCACTGAGGTCTTGCTTGTCTCTGCTAGTCTTTGCTCTGCCTGCAGGCTCTCTGCAGTTGCAGGAGAGATGTTTTCAGAAGCCCCAGGCTCATTCTTAACTTAGCCATCATGCCTCTCCTCTGAGGTCCACAAATCAAATGCAAGGAAAATTTTCCTTGGCTGGCCAAAAGCAGGAGGAAACTGTTTGACTTCAGGGATCTACCCAGCACCCTTTGTTGTTATCTGATTCTATTTAAGACTCACTCATTCAAAGACCCATTTCTTGAACATGTACTTTGTGCCAGGCATAGGATACAGTGGTAACTAGGGAGAGCAAAGGGAAGAAGTTGAGTGGTTTCAGGATGGAGTGGGGACGAAAAAATTCACTGTTGCTATTTTGGTGATACTCACAGGTTGATGCTCTCTGAATGACGCTGATTCTAAGTAGCCGTGACAAAGTATGTTGGGGAGCACGTGATCCACCAACGTCTCCTTGTCAAGTCCCACTGCACCCCTACAAAAAAAGACCAGAAACAGAATTTTTTTTAATTGACATTTTCCCCAAGAGCTAAAGAAACAGAGAATAGACCTGAGGACCAAAGGCACAGTGAGTATGAACCACTGTCTCGTGTCCAGTGAGGAAAGTACTCCTGAGCCGACATCCCAAAGAGAGGCCAGAAATGCTGCTCCCCCGAGAAACCGTTCCCTGGCTGGGTGGGGGCAGGCCTCCAGGGCTTTATTCCCCTGAGGACTTGAGGGACCTTCTGGGGAAGACCTTTGATTTAGAAATAATTTAAGATTCAAAAGATGTTGCAAAAAAAAAAAAGCATCGAGAGTTCCTGTGTACCCTTCCCCCAGCTTTTCCCCAATGAAAACATCTTACACAACCATAGTACACTTCCAAAACTAGGAAATTGCCATTGGTACAATACTATTAATTAAACTATAGGTCTCGGATGGCTAACAGGCACATGAAAAGATACTCAACATCGCTAATTATTAGAGAAATTCAAATCAAAACTACAGTGAGGTATCACCTCACATTGGTCAGAACGGCCATCATTAAAAAGTCTACAAATAACAAACACTGGAGAGGGGTGGAGAAAAGGGAAGCCTTCTGCACTCTTGGTGGGAATGTAAATTGGTGCAGCCACTACGGAAAACAGTACGGAGTTTCCTCAGTAAACTAAATATAGAGTTGCCATATGGTTCAGCAATTCCACTCCTGGGCACATATCCAGACAAAACTCTAATTCAAAAAGATACATGCACCCCTATGTTCATAGCAGCACTATTTACAATAGCCAAGACATGAAAGCAACCCAAATGTCCATCGACAGATGAATGGATAAAGAAGATGTGGGGTGTGTGTGTGTGTGTAAAATGGAATACTACCCAGCCATAAAAAGGAATGAAATAATGCCGTTTGTAGCAACATGGACTCAGAGATTATCATACTAAGTGAAGTAAGTCAGAAAGGGAAAGACAGATATATGGTATCACTTATATTTAGAAATGCAAAACATGACACAAATGCACTTATTTGTGAAACAGACTCACAGACATAGAAAACAAACTTGTGGTTTCCAAGGGGGAGGGGGTGTGGGGAAGGGATGGAATGGGAGTTTGGGGTTAGCAGATGCAAACTATTATATACAGGATGGATAAAACAACAAGGTCCTACTGTATAGCACAGGGAAATATATTCAATATCCTGTGAGAAGCCATAACGGAAAAGAATATGAAAAGATGATCTATACGTATAACTGAATCACTTTGCTGTACAGCAGAAATTAACACACTGTAAATCGACTATACTTCAGTAAATTTTTAAAAAGATAAACTGTAGGCCTCATTCAGCTTTCGCCACTTTTAATACGCACACGTGTGGGGGTGCACAAGCACGTGGTACTATGGAATGTTAGCACACGTATAGATCTGTACGACCATCACCCCATCAGGACATGGAACTGTGAGGAGATACTTCTGCAATGTCAATGTCTTGAATGTCAGTCCTGAAACAGTTCCTGGCAAACAGGGAAGACTGGGCCCCCAACTCCTCTGCTGTACCTCCCTCACGGCAAGGAACTTGAGACAGTATCTGGTGGTAGAGGAGAAAGGATCATTTCCAACAAACACTGGGAAGCACTGGCCTCCCTGTCCCTGTGTGGGCTCAAGGTGGTGTAAACCAGGGGCGCAAACGCCAAAAGCAAGGCCCCAAATTTGGGGAGTCTGGTAACTACTGCTCCCATTCAATAGAGGAAAGTGGTCTCGTCAGCACCGGTGAGGGCAGGAAAGGTGACCCAGGGCCCATCCTGTGAGGTCACCTCACCAGCAAGCTCTGCAGCTGGAGGTCAGCCCGCACCCAAACCTGGGCTCAGAAGGAGCTCTCGGGGGGCATTACCAGAGTCTGTGTCCTTTCCCGCCATCGCCCCTAGGGAGCGGGCAAAATTACAAGGGTAAAAAACGACAATGTGAAAGTTGAGGTGTTCTCTGAGCTTTGCCTGACACCCTGTAGGCTGCTGAGAGCTTTTTCCCTCCTCTCTTAAAGAAGGGAAGTTAAAAGCCCTAGGGGTCTTACTTTTGTGAGGAAACACTATTTTCTCCAAAGTACTGATAAAGTGTAATCGTTTTCCTTCACAAAAAATTGGCTGAAAACTCAAGGCCAAACTAGGGCACTGCAGAGAAATGTCTAAAGAAAAGAAAGCACAGGAGGCCTCAGATGAGAAATGATTTCATGGTGGGAGGCGGGAGCTCCTGACCAAGGATCTTGGAGGAACGGGCGGTCAAGGTCACAGCTCCTCCCAGGGCCCATCCCAAGGCGAGGCCGTGTGTGATCCTTAACCGGCTGGTCAGGCAGATGCAATGGGGTGGCCCAGAGTAGCCCCATGGGGTCTCCTCTCCTTGTTGGCAATGATGGGGATGCTCTCTCTGTTCTTGATGGATCGTCCTCCCCTCACTCTCTGTGGAAGTGCGGGGTCTGCATCAGATCAGCCAAGAGCTCGGGGGCTTATCATCTGGACACACTAGGTACCAGTCTGGTGTCAGCCACAGCACTTTTCCAGGGCCTCTGGTCTAAGGAGGGAACTGCCTTGATTTTTCTCCCAGAGATTTTGGGCTCAAAACACCTCCATTTCCCAGAGCACAGTACTGGGAGATGCCTTAGATGGTTAAAACTTCAGCTGTCTGAAGGCATCACGTGTCACTGTAAATGCCATCAGTGCCATCAACCCAGGCTCTGAGGACAGGAGATAAATGTCTGTTCCTTCCCCTCTTTAAGACCTCACTGTGTGCCTGGCACAGTGCCCGGTGCAGTATCTGTTATAGCACGAAATTCTCATAAAGCTGTGTTGATGAAAAATTAATCAGTCAACCTAGGAAAGAAATGGCAAACTCTATTTGAGCCAAATTGAGGATTATAACTTGAGAACAGCCTCTCAGAAAGCTCCGAGAACAGTTCTACCCATTAGGTCAAAGTATAGTTATAAGTTTTGGTGACAGGACTGTACATTAAGTGACACGTTATTGATAGTTTATACAATCTAGCAAGTAGTAGGTCATCGTGGCTTCTTACAAGATTAAGAAGGAATGTTCTTTTTTGTTTTGTTTTGTTTTGTTTGTTTCTTTTGCGTTACGTGGGCCTCTCACTGTTGTGGCTTTTCCCGTCGCGGAGCACAGGCTCCAGACGCGCAGGCCCAGCAGCCATGGCTCACGGGCCCAGCCGCTCCGCGGCATGTGGGATCCTCCCGGACCGGGGCACGAACCCGCGTCCCCTGCCTCGGCAGGCGGACTCTCAACCACCACGCCACCAGGGAGGCCCGGGAATGTTCTGTTTTAAGGAGCGGTCTTGCTGATGCTGGGAGAGTGGTGCTCTTTCTGGCTGAGCAGGTATTTCCACCGATGGGGAGGTCTGGTCGATACACAGTGCGTCTGCCTCTGATGCCAGAGGGCAGAGAAGAAACTTTATGTTTAAATTTTTCTTGTCTTGCCATAAAACACCAATTTTATTTCCCAGCTGCAATGTGGGCTTTTACCTCCATTTTCTACCAAGCAAATGGAGGTGAAGGTACATGCCCAAGATCTTCCAGCTAGAAAGCAGAGGCAACAGAATTGAACCTGGGTCAGCCTGGCCGCAGGTCTGCCTGCTGTCCACTGCCGGGCACAGCTCCCGGGAAGCCACTTCAGCTGATCAGATGGGAAAGGCAGCTGTCAGACACAAGGAGGGAGCAAGCCTCCCCCAGATCACTGCTTTCAATTTTCCCAACACTCATGTATGTCTCCTCCCTGGAGGCCTTATTGGTGTGCACCCAGGCCAAGGGCAGGAAGGTGAGTGCTCAGGTCTTCTGCTCAGGCCTTGATTCTGGCCAGAGACGCGTCCTTTCAACATCGCTCTCTGCCCCCAGAGCCCCCTCCCCTTCTCTCCCAGTCTCCTCCAAGTGCCCAGATTTCCAGCGACCTTCAGATTTGATATATTGAACGTCTCCAAAGGATATTCCCATTGACATTGAGCACGCCGCCGTGTGGAGCTCAGCAATAAAAGGGGGAAATTAACAGGCATTTAAATTCTGAAAATTAATGATGAGAGGTCAGAGACTTCCGAACATCTGTTTCCAGCATTTTCAAGGGGGCCTTCAATTTGCAGGCAGCACTGAGCCACGCGGTTACCGGCAGTTACTTCACACAGTGTCGCGTCCAGGAGCTGGGAGTGGATGGTGGGACCCAGCCACTGCACTCACGTGCTTTGTGGCTCGATCCAAGCAGTGTGTCCGCTGAGGTTCAGGGTCCTGGCCCTGCTTGTAGGATTCTACACACCCATCTGAAAACCCTGAGTCTGGGTTTCCCCAAGTGTCAGAGTTCTGGAAACCGAGGATTCAAAACAGAAGTCCTTGTGCCAAGGAACGGAACGGAATGTTTCTGGGGCTGCACCATCCAAAAGGACAGCAGTAGCCACATGAGGCTGTTAAGTATCTACAACATGGCCAGTCTGAACTGAGATGCACTCTGAGTGTAAAATATATACTGGATTTCAAAGACTTCGTATAAAAAAAGTAATTATCTTTTATGTTGCTTATGTTGGTGAAATGATAATATTTTGGCTAAACTGGGTTAAAGAAGATATATTATTAAGTCAATTTCATGCAAACTATTATATATAGAATGGATAAACAACAGGGTCCTACTGTATAGCACAGGGAACTACAGTCAATATCCTGTGATAAACCACAATGGAAAAGAATACGAAAAAGAATGTATACATATATATATATAATTGAATCACTTTGCTGTACAGCAGAAATTAACACATTGTAAATCAACTACACTTGAATAAAATAAATTTGGAAAAAAGTCAACTACTTTGTTTCATTCTACTTTTTTCATCAGATCTATGACAATTGAAAAGTGCATTATGTGGGTCTCATACACTTCTATAAGTCACCATTGCTCTAGAGTTTCTGTAGCTTGGTGTTTCTTGGGCAGTGGGGAGCTGTTGTCACCCCTAGAGGGCCTTTTAGAAACTCTGGAGGATCTTTGGTGTCACACTGCCTGGGGGAGGTGCTCCTGACATACAGTGTGCTGGGCACGAGGAATGGGTGAGTCCCGTAATTACCAGAGCAGTCTGACACAACAGAAGAGTTATTCATGATTCCACATCACTCTGAATGTCCCACCAGACATGAGATAGATGAAACATTGGTTATAACGATCTGAGCCTAAACCAAATTCCATTTTACATGTAAACACAGGTATTTGGTTTTTGCACAAACTAAGATTTCCAAGGACACAGCTACTGTGTAAATCAAAGATTGCACTGTTTCATTTGGAACACTACCAAACACCATTCATCATGTGTTAGAAATTCCCAGCACTGTTGGCAATACTGCTCACGGTGCTGGAGTTGCCGACATAACATGACCGTCTTCGTCATTCACTGTCATTCCACGGAGAGGTGTAATTTTCTGCCTGCTTCACTCTATCTCCTTCCTAGTGCTTGAGCACTTGTAAATGGAAAGGCATTCCATTTTATTTAAACTACTTTCCTTTTGTTTCTTCTATATTACAATTAGGACTTTATATTGGTTTAAAAAATTATGCGTGTAGGTAAATTACAACTGAAAGGGGTCTTGCACACAATTTTGTTTTAAACAGAAAATGGCACATTGCATCTGATAGAATTACAAACCATCACTCAAACCTACTCATGCCGCTCTTGACTCAGAAGAGTTGAGACTTTGCCTCTTAAACACCTTCTCATTCTTATTTATTTATTTATTTATTTTTGGCTGCATTGGGTCTTCATTGGTGCATGCAGGCTTTCTCCAGTTGCCGTGAGCGGGCGCTACTCTTCGTTGTGGTGCACAGGCTTCTCATTGCAGTGGCTTCTCTTGTTGCGGAGCACGGGCTCTAGGTGCGTGGGCTTCAGTAGTTGTGGCTCGTGGGCTCGGTAGTTGTGGCTCGCGGGCTCTAGAGCACAGGCTCAGTAGTTGTGGCGCACGGGCTTAGTCGCTCTGCGGCATGTGGGATCTTCCTGGACCAGAGCTCCAACCAGTGTCCCCTGCATTGGCAGGTGGATTCTTCACCACTGAGCCACCAGGGAAGTCCCCAACAACTCCTCATTCTTTAGGTTGCAGATGCAGTGGCCCTTCCTCCAAATAGCCAAGATGTCACCTGCTCTGTGCTTCCCTGCATTCTGCTTCCCATCACCCCATCCTTCATCACGCAGATGGTACTGCCTGTGCAATTATCTTCCTCCCTGGACCGTGGGCTCCAAGAGGGTAGGTTATGTCCGTTTGGTTTATTGCTCTACACCCAGTGCCTAGCTCATGGCTGAGCACACTAGTACATACTCGATACTTAGTGAGTAAATGAATTAATAAAGATCAGGGAGAGCTGGTGTCTAGAGAGCTATCAGGTAGATTTCACTTCAAGTCCCAGTTCTGCCTTGTACTACCCTTGGTCATCTTAGGAAAGTCCGTTGACTTCTCTGAAAGAGTGATAAGGGTACTTCCCTCATTTGTTGGGCGACTTAACTGAGAACTGCTTGGAAAGCACTTCCTGCCGTGTCTGGCAAATAGTAAGAGCTCAGTACATGTTCTTGTTATTAGAACTCTTTCATAGAGGCTGGGTGTGCCTCTAACAGAGGCCCTGGTTGCCCCAGTGTCGGTGCCCATCACCAGTAGGGAACTTCTACAATTCAAAGTCAAAAAATCAAAAACAAGGACAAATGACCTGATTCTTAAATGGGCAAGGGAACTGAAGAGATGTTTCTCCAAAGAAGACATGCAAATGACAAACAGGTATGTGGAAAAGGTGCTCAATATCAGTATCATTAGGGAAATGTAAATCAAAATCACAATGAGATTTCACCTCAACAAGTTAGGATGGACACACACACACACACACATATATACATCTAACCAACATCTGAGCCTTCAGTGAGTCAATCTTTTTGCAATAGTAACAAAGATCACTGATCATAGATCACCATAACAAATACAATATACTTGAAAATTCTGAAGTTTGAAATATTGCTACAATTACCAAATGTCACACAGAGAGAGGAAGTAAGCAAATGTTGTTGGGAAAATGGTGCTGATAGATTTGCTCAATGCACGGTCGTCATAAACCTTCAATTTGTAAAAAAACAGAAAACAAAACAAAGAGACACAGTATCGGCAAAGTGAGATAAAGCAAAGCACAATAAAAAGAAGGTCTGTCTGTAGAACTACCATATGACCCAGCAAGCCCATTTCTGGGTATATACCCAAAGGAATTGAAACCAGGATCTTAAAGAGATATCTACACTCTCATATTCACCGCAGCACTATTCACAATAGCCAAGACATGGAAGCAAACTCAATGTCCACTGACGGATGGATGGATAAAGAAGGTGTGGTGTATACACATGATGGAATATTATTCAGCCATAAAAAAGAAAATCCTGCCGTTTGCAACAACATGGATGAACCTGGAGGAGAATATGCTAAGTGACATAAATCAAACACGAAAAGGACAAATACTATTATACATGACACCGCTTGTATGAGAAGTCTAAAATAGTCAAACTCAGAGAAGCAGAGAAGAATGGTGGTTGCCAATGGCTGGGGGGAGGGGGAAACAGAGAAGTATTCAAGGGTACAAAGTTTCAGTTATGCAAGATGAATGAGTCTTAGAGATCTACTCCACCAGAAGTGCCTATAGCTAACAACCCTGTAGTGCATACTCAAAAATGTGGTAAGAGGGTAGAACTTATGTTATGTGTTCTAATCACATACAATAATGATGGGGTGGGAGGAAAAGTTTGGCCATGACAGATACAGTTATGGCACGGACTGTGTGATGGCTTCATGGGCATACGCTCATCTCCAAACTCATCAGGTTGTATACATTAAATCTATGCAGCTTTTTGAATATCAACAATACCTCAATAAAATGGTTTTAGGAAAAAAATAACAAAGATCAGTTGACTAAAAAGATGTTAACTTCATCCAAAAACACCCTTACAGAAACACCCAGAATAACATTTGACAAATATCTGGGCACCCTGAGGCCCAGTCAAGTTGACACATAGAACCAACCATCACGGTTTACATAAACGTGTCCCCACTAAACTGAGTTGAGAACTGGTACTAGTGTCTCTAATCTGAATCTCAAGGTGAAGCACAGACAATATTATTTACTGACCACGTGGACACTGGTTCTGGCCCTGATCAGAGGACTCATATTTCTAGGTAAGAAAAATGCTACCTCCTCACAGATACCCAATTTTACAAGTCTTCCTTCATCCAAAAGTCATTAATTCTGAGGTCTAACAGGAAGCCTTGAACTGTTCATGCTGAAATGTAAGCCAATTTTGTATAAGCTTCAGTGGAAGAGAGAGAACAGCTTATCATGGCCCCTCAGTGTTACAACAGCATCACCTCAAGCAAAGTAGGACAAGCTTCCCTGCTCAGCCTTCCTGTTCATCCAAGATCACTACGCCTCCCTCATGGCGGAAAGTCACCTGATGGACACATTTATACAAAGAAAGGAGCTAAGATTTCCTGAAGGATAACTGCGTGCTACATACTATAGGTATATTATCAAATTTAATCATAACAGCCGTAAGTAGTATTCTTTACTCTGACAAGTGAAGAACTGCAGAGAAGTTACTTAATTTATAGTCAAGTGGCACCATATGCTGACCCTCTATTGCATGGTGGGAATGGGCCTTGGTGGGAATCCAGTTTTAGCTGGTCTGTAGCTCCTGGTCTCTCCAGGACTCCACACTGCCCCCCTGAATTGTGACACAATTGTCCTTGCCATCTCCGGAAACAAAGAGGATTGCCTGGAAAGAGCCTTAGGACTCTCCCCGGGGGGCCTGCAATGAGCCAGCAGATACCAGAGGCTTCTCTTTCCCCGGAAGATGGACTGAGCCAAGCTCCCCCAGGGTCTCCAGATGTAGGCAGGTGACTTTCCCAAGCATGGCTATAAATAGCTGGTACCCAGGCTCAGATCATTTGCTACCCAAACACAGACTGGACTTGAAGCTCAGGGCAAAACCATTCTCAGGCTTATTCCAGTGAAAGGGAGTGCGTTAGTGGGAGGAGTAACCTCTGCTCACCACCACACCTGTGCACCTGGGTCCCAGTGTGCCTCTCCCCAGGCTGTCAAGGGGCAGGGATGCACGAAGGCTGGCCTTTCCACTGGTCATTCCAGTGTGTATCAGTGAGGCCTCCTGGCGTACACCTGACCCTGTCGTGTGCGCCCTCTTCACCTTGCCGTCCCTTACTTTTTGATAGCACTTTACAGTTTATTTTCACAACCATTTCTTGCTTCCTCTGCTAAATCAGGAGTTGGCAAGCTACCGCCAGTGGGAAGAACCCTGCTCACTGCCTATTTTTGCTACTGGAATACACCCAAGCCCATTCTCTCGTGTTTTGTCTATGGCTGCTTTCCCCAGAATGGCACAGCTGAGCAGTTGCTGCAGAGACCATCATGGTCTGCAAAGCTTAGACTATTTACTATGAGGCCTTTTACAGAAAAGGTTTTGCCAGCCCTGCTTTAAACAATCCCAGGAGGCAAACGCAATTACTATCATTACTTCCAAGTGACAGGTGGAAAAAAAAAAACCCGGGATGAAACCAAGTGGCTCAGAAATGTTTTCTTAAGGACACAGAACTGGTTGGCAGAGCCGAACCGAAAGCCAAATGCCTTTCCTCCATGTAAGGGTTCACTTTGGAGCCAGTCGGACACGGGCGAGGCTCGGCACCAGAGGGCGGTTCTTTGGGAAGGTCTTTCCGGCCAAGTGACACTGACTTGGAGAAAAAAGAGAGGCAGGTTTGTTCTGTAAAACATGTCGGACAATCAACACTCAGCCTGTGGATGTTGAGAACCAGCCCTGAGCTAGAGGCTGCAGGGACTGAAATACCAGCCAAAAGGGTCTGGAATATTCAGAGTTGATATATCGTTTTTTTTTTTTTAATTTATTTATTTTTTGTGGTACGCGGGCCTTTCACTGCTGTGGCCTCTCCCGTTGCGGAGCACAGGCTCCGGACGCGCAGGCTCAGTGGCCATGGCTCACGGGCCCAGCCGCTCCGTGGCACGTGGGATCTTCCCAGACCGGGGCACGAACCCGCGTACCCTGCATCGGCAGGCAGACTCTCAACCACTGCGCCACCAGAGAAGCCCTTAATTATTTTTTTTTGGCTGCGCTGCAGGGCTGGCAGGACCTTAGTTCCCTAACCAGGGATTGAACACAGGCCCCCGGCACTGAAAGCACAGAGTCCTTACCACTGGACCACCGGTGAATTCCCCAGAGTTGATATTTCATTAACTTTTTATCTTCCAATTAAAAAAGCAAACAAAATGCTTACAAACCATAGGTATGCGAGAAATAAATGTGAAAAAGATACACGTGAGGAAGGAAGCCATAAGCTCTTCTGGTGTCACCAGGGAAGCAAACTTCCACGGAGTGGTTTTTCTTATGTAAGATTTTCTCCTCCCTCCCACTCCGCCCCTCCCCACACATGCCATTTGAGTGACAGTCAGGGTCAGAGTCATCACCTCCCCATGCTGTCCAGGACCAGAGATGCTTCTCCTGGGCTATTTCTCATGATTCATGTTTATAACACAGACCTGGAGGCTTCTGTTTCTGGTAAGAACCCATCATTTCCTAACGGTATTTAGTAGCAGCTGGATGCCATCTCCTTGTGGCTTTAATCCAGGACAATGTCACTCTCCCCCATCACCCTGGGGTATTTAGAATGGTCCGGGAATGATGGTGAAGGGTGAGAGGGCCCACAGGAGACTTTGTGCTCAGTCCTGGAAACCAAGGGTCTGTGGAGCTCTGAGCAGGCAAACCCAACACTGTGTAGAGAGAAGGGCTTCTGAAGAGGAGGCAGCCCTCACTCCTGAGGCAAACGTTTAAAGCAAGAATGCCTTGGAAGAGAGAAAAGAAAAAGGAAGGCAAGGCCTAGGCTAGAGGCCGAGACCAACCAGGGAGAGAGAAGGGAGGAGGTGGTTGACAGGAATCAACCCTCCTGGGCCAGGTGAGTGGTTGCATCTGTAAATGGCACCTCCCGGATTGTGTAGCGCACAGCCTGTGCAACCGTACACGGCAGCTCTGAGAAGCACCAACTTGGCTCAAAAATTTCCAGAAATAGATTTTGGGAATATAGGGTTGAGTCAAGCTTGGACGGGTCGGGGGTGGCCGTGCAGAGAGAGAGAACACACACGTGCATGCATACACATACACATGGATCTCGTGTTAAATAAGCATGAAAGAAACAGAATAAAAATAAAATGAGCACCTCCAGGCCCTTTGTGCTGAGCTGCATTGGTTAATCATGAAGGCCTTGCCTGGGAGACAGCAAAATAAGACATTTTAAGAAGTCATCTTGCATGAGCAGGTCAAAGGTGAGGAGCCAGAAGAAGGCCAATTTGAGAGCCAGGTTTCTCCCTGGCCCCTGTGGTTCCTCTTCTCTCAACCAGAACCTGGAGACAGACCTGTGTTTCCCCAGCCAGCCCCAGCTGTAGCCGAGTTCATGCAGACGTTAAGGAAATGAAACACTGGCTTGCTGGAAGATATGAGGGTAGTGGTTCTCAAACTTTCATGTGCTCAGAATGCCCCGGAGAGCCTGGGAACACACCAACGATGGGCCCCAACCTCTGAGTTTCAGACTCAGTAGTTCTGGTGGGGTTGTGGCGGGAGGGGAAGATTTTGCATTTCTACTATATTCCCAGGTCAGGCTGACGCTCCAGGGACCACACTTTGGGAACCACTGGATGATAGACTAGTCAGTTTAACAGCAATAGGCTTGGGAGCCAGCCTACCTGTGTGCAAGTCCTGGCCCCGCCCATCACCACCTGTGTGACCTGGAGCAAGGTACTCAAACTCTCTGAGTCTATTTCATCTGCTAAAAAAAAAACGGTGTTTTGGGCTTCCCTGGTGGTGCAGTGGTTGAGAATCTGCCTGCCGATGCAGGGGACACGGGTTCGTGCCCCAGTCCGGAAGGATCCCACACGCCGCGGAGCGGCTGGGCCCGGGAGCCGTGGCCGCTGACCCTGTGCGTCCGGAGCCTGTGCTCCGCAACGGGAGAGGCCACAACAGTGAGAGGCCCGCGTAACGCAAAAAAAAAAAAACAAAAAAAAACAAAACACCACGGTATTTTGACAGGGATTTAGTTAAATAACACACACAGATCCCAACCCATGGAATACAGTAAGCGAGCCATTGTCTCTCTCTGCCTCATTTAAAAAGGCAGAAGGAAGAAAACGAGGCAGTACATTAGGGAGGGGGCAGGAGGGCAGACAGGCAGGGCCAGGGGGTGGCCAGGGACCCTTAGCTTTGTCTGCATGGTGGCTTGGGCTGTCCCAGCCATCCTCCACTTCCTGCTTGCAAACTGCCCACTGACAGCTATGTTGCTACCTTCTCATCGCCAGGGGAACAGGGAGAAGGGGGAGTGGCCCACATCATGACACATTATCCGCAAGGCACTGCCACACCTGCCACGGCATGTGGTCTTCTCCACGTCAGGCCATCTCAGATGCAGAAAGCTGAGGCTCAGAAAGGTCAGGTGACCCCCCAGCATCAGGAAGCCAAGGCACCCGCTGGCTCCAAAGCAGCGGCCCCCATCAGGGGACCTTACAGCATTGACTGGCCAACACTTCAGCTAGGTCCCCTCTTCCCTTTCTCTCTTCTTCCAGAGCCAAGAGTCGGGGTCATTCCCATCCTGGGAACGGGGCCTGGCAGAAGGACGGCTGAGGGTGACCCTCCATGAGGGAAGGTGTCGGGACTTCCCAAGACAGCGCTTCATCATCCCCCAAAGAGGCAAAGGGGACAAATACACGGTGGGCCCCTGTCCCTGAGCTTGCCCTGCCACGGCAGGCCACGTTCACAAAGCGGTCACAGGACAGGGTGGTGGGGCGGGCCTGAGGGCACTCACTGGGGCCCAGGCAGCCATGCAGAGGTTTGTCCCTGGCGTTTGGAGAGAGACGGGTAGGGCGGTAGCTGTGAGGCCAGGGATGCCCGAGTGTTTCAGGCTCGGAGTTCCACTGCCCTGGACCACGCTCAGGCTGGGGAGGCCTGCCCCATTCCATTAAGCGGTGTGTGTGTGTGTGTGTGTGTGTGTGTGTGTGTGTGTGTGTGTGTGTGTGTGTGTGTGAGTGTGAGTGTGTGTGTGTGAGTGATGGGCAGGGAGGTGGCAGCGGAACCCGGAACCTTCCTCCTCAGGTCTACCTACTCTGTCAAGGACTCTCCCTGCCCCTCCTGCTTTGCCCCAGGCTTCAGCCCTCACCTCCATTTATCTCCTCTCTTCCTGTCTCACCATTGCTTGGGCCCATGACCACCTGGCAGTTGACCTCCCCTCCCATGATCTGGCCCAAGGGCAGCCCCGGCACACAGCGGGCTGGAGGTCAGGCAGGCCGGTGCCCGCTGCTCCAAGGCTCACTCTTTCCATCTTTGCTTGGTGCACCCAGAGCGAGTAGACAACTGGAACATTGGGGAGATCCTGAGAAATTTCCCAAGTCTGAGGCTACACCCTGCCCGTATCTCCTGACCCACTGCCTTTCTGTTTAGAGACAGGTGTCATTTTCTTTCCAATCTGATTTCAAACCAAGTAACAATGTCATCAGAGGGCCTTGAAACGCCCAAAGCCACATAGGCTGTCATTATGAATCTCTCTCTGCCCCAGTCAACCCAAAGTATGATTCCAAGGAACGTTGTAAATTGCAGCTAGGTGACAGCTAAGTACAACACAAACATGTCACAAACCTCATAAGAGCAGTGAGAATGACAGAAACAGGCTGAAAAATTAATATGTCACACACACATCTCTGACTTGTCTGTTTTTTCTGATTTAACCACACTTATGCTTTTATCAGCATTAGATAACCTTAGCCGCTCAATTGTCCTTTGGGGATTGTAAATGTCTTTGAAGTGGACATTTCCACACAGAACTCCCCTGATGTATCAGAAGAGTTTGAAGGAGCTTCACGATGTGATTTGAAAAGTGCTAAAAGGCACCCCTTATCCCAGACCTTCTTCATCGCCACAGTGACTGAAATTCCCACAATTAAAGGGATATGACATTGAGTTCAGAGGGCATCTGCTAAAAGTCAATTCCATGAACAAAACACACCAAAAGGGCTCTTAACTGAGGTCCCAGGCCTGCCCTTCAGTGGTTCGCTGACAAGGTCTGTCACTTCAGCGCACGTGTTACGTGCACATAGCCCTCTAGAGAGAGGTCTCTAACTCCCATTGTATTTTCAAGGAGGTCCATAACTCCCCAAAGGGTAAGACTCATTAAATTTGTTGTATTTGACATTTTAAAAGGTTAGCCCAGGACCCTAAAGTCCGCCTGCCGATGCAGGGGACACAGGTTCGTGCCCCGGTCCGGGAAGATCCCACATGCCGCAGAGCGGCTGGGCCCGTGAGCCATGGCCGCTGGGCCTGCGCGTCCGGAGCCTGTGCTCCGCAACGGGAGAGGCCACAACAGTGAGAGGCCTGCATACTGCAAAAAAAAAAAAAAAAAAAAAAAGAGAGAGACAACCACCAGGTGACCTGGAAAGAAGGGACTGCCAGGAAGGGCAAACCAGTTGGAGGACCACACAGCAGACCCCAGGGAAAGGGGTCAAGGTCACATTTGAATTTCTTTGTGATACACCTAAAGAGGACCTCTTACGTCCCCACCTCTCCTCCTTACCCTCCCGCCAACAACTACATGTACACTCTACAGAATAACACTATATAATTTTTTATGTGCATACAACATGACAGGTACTATGCTTGGCACTACTTCTGTTATCTTATTTAATCCACAAAACAAACTTTTGAGATCCGCGCTATCACGCCCCCATTTTACAGACGGTGAAACTGAGGCTTAGAGTATTGGGCACCTTGGTGAGGTCACCCAGATAATATACAGCCAAACTGGGCTCAGGTAGCCTTAATCCAGAATCCATGCTTTTAACCACCATGTGTGTGGTTCTCAAACATGAGTGGGTATCAAAACCACCTGGAGGGCTTGGGAAGCACTCAGATATCTGGGCCCTACTCTAGAATTTCTGATTAAGTAGCTTTGGACCCAAGAACTGGCATTTCTAACAAATTCCCAGATTCTGCTGATGCTGCTGGTCTGGGGACCCCTCGCCACATGGTGAAGCTCCCTCCCTTGCACAGGTTCCTGAAAGTGTGTTTGTAAGATCACATATTTTTGTAAAATTTAAGAATACAAGACATTTGCGTATTATCTTCTTAGAGCAGATCCTTAAACTTGTATAAGCTTTGGGCCGCCCCCAAACCTGGATTTGCCCTAGAGCCTGGAGCCTTCCTTCCGGCACGTTGATCCTGATTTTATCTCAGACCTGCCTCGTGTTACGGTCCACACCCAGGAGCATTAGCTACCCCCAGTCCAGCAGGCTAGGATTTCACCAAGTTCTTCCGTCTGTCAGGGTCTTATCTGTGAACACGATCTGTCTGCAGCTTTCAGATAAAGACAGGAGGAAAGTAGTTTTATGTATTAAAGTGACCGCCTCAGCCATCAAGACACCCTGCGGGGAGTCGGAGTTGGGATCTTAAGGATGTCACACATGGCCCTGCAGGAAGGGAAGGGAGATGGGGAGGCCCCTTCTGGCGCCTGGACTAGGGAGAGTAGTGAGAGAAGCCCTTCTTTAGTACCGGATGGTGATGGAGGGAGTGGGTGTTCACACAGGTTGCTTCAAGTCTCCCCCTGGCAAGAGGTCAACACCGCCCCACAAGTCAGTGAGCATGGTGTTTGGGAAGCAGGAAAAAGAGGAAGGGGAGAAATGAAAGCTGGACTGGACCTTTCTACAGCGACTCAGGCCTGGGAGATCCCGCAGGAGCTTGGCTGCCCCCATCCCGTCCCCACCACTCAGCACCGGCCAATGGAAACACAATCGGAGCCACAGATGTAATTTTACATTTTCTAGTAGCCCCATTAAAAAAGGTCAGGAACAGGCAAAAATCAATTTGGAATATATTTAATCTAACATATTCGAATTCTGATCACATCAACATAATCAAAGTAAAAATCATTAATGAGACCTTTTCCGCTCTTTTTCATAGTAAATGTCAGAAATCTGTGTCTTTACACTCACAGCACATCTGCTCAGATACAAGATTTTCAACAAAGTGAAACGTGGTTCTAACAAAATAACGTTGTGTTTTGTGTTTAATGGAAAAATATTTTATGTTGCTCCAGTTTTCAAATTTATATCTAAATAACTTAAAACTTCAGAGCCTCAGTTGAACCAGCTGTATTTCAAGTGTTCAATAAACACATGTGGCTAGTATTGGAACAAACTGACTTCCTGGACCTCCTGGAAGTTTATACAGAGTCGAGGAGAAGTTCTATGTCCCTGAAATAGCGGTAGTAATGGTACTAGCTGTCTGGACGCGTCACAGGGAAGAGGGAGGGAGGGATTTTGGAATTTGGAGAACATCAAAAGGAGAAAATCCAAGATGGTTAGGATTCCTGACATCGAATCTCCTGTCTCTGAAATAACTCCTTGTAGCAGTAATTACCACATTTATACATTTTGTGATGGGTTGTTTAGAATCTGACTCCCCCACCAAGCCGTTAGCTCCATGAGGGCAGGAAGAGTATCTTACTCACTACTGTATCTAGTTATCACAGCTCTCAGCTGAAAGAAGACATGAATCACACTAAATCTTTGAAGGACAGCTGGGGGGCGGGTGTGTGATTTTGCCCAGGCATAAGCAAATCAGCCCAAACAGAGGTGGTCATCTGAGCAAAGGCTGGCAAAGTCAGCATAGAGCCTACCGTTGAGCTAAAAACAAACTACCAAACTGGGCTGAAGGTCTCCATTTTGCAGGTGAAGCAGTTTGAGGTATTAGTAGGTGATGGGAAGTTAAGTCCTGCATCTCCACAGAACCTGATGCGCTCCCATCACACATGGCCTGAAGCCACTCTCCTTCCCATTCAGATCCTGTTTTCTGGGTCCTTCTTTTATTTCCTGCAGTTCCAGGGATATCAGAGCCAAGCAGTTCAGACTCTTACTGAGCAATGAGGAAGGGCCGCTTGCAAGTGGGGAGTCGTCTTAGTTTGTGACTTTTAGGGCAAATGACAGAAATCGAATTCTGACGTCCTTAGGCGTAAAGGAGAACTCATTGCAAAAGTACCGCAGGGGACCCTGCAGGAGACCCTGGACAAGAATGGAACTAGGGTCAGGCACAGCCAGAACCAGACCGGCCACACTGTCTCTTCCCCCTCTCCATCTCTCTCTCCCTGTGCCCCCCTTCTGTCCTGTCCCCTCCACCATCTCCTTCTCCCCCATCCCTTGCAGGCCAGCTTCTTCTCCGTTCTGAGCCACGTGACAGTAAACACTCAGCCACCCGTAACCAAGCTTCAGAGCTTCCATTTCAACCACCAGAGGGAGGCTGGCACAACTCTTGAATCCACATTCTAGAAGCCCACTTGGGGGCCTCTTTGGCCCTGCTCGCCCAGGTGTCCTGCCCTGGATAAATCATCGTGGCCAGGCCTGGGAAGTCACAGTACATACTCCAGTGTCAAAGGATGTTGAGGAGAATTTTCCTGTTGCCTAGATTTGGTGAATTCAACTCTAGTTTTTTTTGTTGTTGTTTGCGTTGTTTTTTTGTTTTGTATCTAAAGGAGGCATTAGTACTCACACTTTGTGAAGTGTCACCTCCAGGGCACATCCAGGAGATTGCCAAGCTGACCCTACCATCATGCCAGATGGGCCCTCCTAACCCCTGTAAGATGACTGCAGAGAGACAGAGGGGCTTTAGGCCTTGTATGGAGTGAGATGATTCAAGGAGAGTGGTGCTTTCCTGCCCTCGAGCCAAGGGAGAAGGGAGGCTCTGATAGAGTCATGCTGGAGAGGTGGGCCAATGAGGATGGGAGCCTGGCACTCAGGGCCAGCTTCGTGGGTGTGGGAGCTGTGCAGTCACACAGGGCCAGCACCCAGGAGGGTCCCATGCTTGGTTTAATGTTCTGCTGTCACCATCTTGGAATTCTTAATAGTTCAACAGTTTTGCACTGGGTTCCGCAAATTAAGGGGCCCAACCTGAGGGCAATCCACTCTCTATGGGGACGTTGCCCAGGCAGTGAACTTCCTGTTCTATCCTTGTGCCTCCATGAACAGGAGAGAGATGGCAGGACCGAAAGGGTGGCACTAGGGCACTCAGTATTTCCCTCCATTGGAGGTGGCAAGGATATATGGGCTTCCATTGGTCAAGGAGACACAGTGATAGAGAGCTAAGAGTAACCCATCTTGCTGATATCCTAACAGAAATCCATCTCCATGCAAAGGGACCCTGGCAGCAAGAAAACTGGGGCTTCCTGATAGTGGAGGCTGAAGTGGACTAGGGGACGATGTCGGGCTTAGCAGGCCCCCCTACACCAGGGAACCGAGCCATAGGGAGGTCCTACAGGATCAAGAAACTCAAAGTCTTCCTGTGCCTTGTGAGAGGGCCATTGATGGGACGTCTGCCTCACCGAGGGCATCAAAAGAAGTAGTGCTGGACCCCGATGAGAAGGGGACTGCAACTGAATCCCAGTGCAGAGTAGTTTGTCTCCCCCTCTACTCCATCCATCTGCCCTTCACTCCTTCAATTCCTGAGGAGACAGATGGAGGCGGCCACTCAAGGGCGTACCATGCTGCCCTTCTTACTTCCCCACCTCAGGTCCTGGCGCTCCGGGGACAGGACAAGGTGAGCTAGGAAATGCCCACGAGACCGGAAGTTTCAAACTGGGCTGTAATGAACATCTACAGTCACCTGAAAGTTACGGCGGGATCTGGCCTGGATGCTCTGAAGGAATCCTCTACCCAACAGGGGTACGGTGAGCGTCCACATAGCACGGCTGGGACAGCAAGTGGAGGAAAGACACATCTGCTTTATGTACACAGGCGGCTGAGTTGAGATCGTTATGCTGACACGGCAGCACCACAGCACCCTTGATGAAGGGGCCCTGGCAGACCCTGCCAGATGCGCCCACGCCAGGAGAGGGTGTGACGCAGGCCCAGGTCACCTACTTGGGCTGACGGCCACTCACGCCTTCTGATGCCCTTGGGGTCCTAGCATCACATAGGAATGGTGCTCCCCGAGATGGCCTGCTTTGTGTCCCCTATCGCACAGTCTGGGGCTCTGCATTCAGGAGATGCTCACTAAGTGCACTGAGTTACGACCCAGAAGAGCATCCAGCTCTTTCTGTAACAGTTGAGAACAGTGGTTCTCCAACATCAGAATCTCCCACAGGATGACTTGTTAAAACACACACCGCTGGGCCCCATATCTGGTGCTTTGGATCAACAGGTCCAGTGTGGAGCCTAAGAAGCTGCATTTATAGCATTCCCAGGGGACCACCCTTTGAGACCCACTGGGTTCAGTACTGACTTCCTCTACCTGAAAGCCACACCAGCCACCAGAAGGGGTTGGAGGTGCTGACAGAGGTGGCAGGTGGGCGAGTGGTTCTCTTCCTGGTCTGCAGGGCTGGCATGCTGGTGGGTAGGGGACTCAGCCTGAGGTTTATCTCCCTCCCCAAGCCCCTCTTCTACTCTGATGGGAGCTGTAACGTCTGTCCTGGAGGTGCCAGGGGTGTGGGATAGGAGGCAACCTGAGAGTTGCCTGCAGAGACCCGGTGTGATTCCCCTCAGCCTCCAAACCCCTCCGGACCATTTGAAATAACATCTAAGAGCAAGGTTGCCACTGCCTGACCAGTCTCTTCTCAGTCTCCCATGGGCTTTTTTTTAAAATGTGGTAAAAGCTACATAACACACACTTACCATTTCGATTGATTTTAAAGTGTGTACAACTCAATGGCAGTAAGTACATTCACATGGTTGTGCAATGATCACCACTACCAATTTCCAGAACTTTATCTTCCCAAACAGGAATACTGTACTTAAACAACAACTCCTCATTCCACTCCCCTCCATTCTACTTCTTATCTCTATGAGCTTGCCTATTTTAGGTACCTCATATAAATGAGATCATACTGTATTTGTTCTTTTGTGTTTATTTCACTTTGTGTTTATTTCACTTAGCGTAATGTTCTCAAGGTCCGTCTGTGTTACAGCATGTGTCAGAACTTTATTCTTTAAAGCTGAATAATATTCCATTGGATGTATGTACTACATCTTGTGTATCCATTCATCTGTTGTTGGGCATTTGGGTTGTTTCCACCTTTTGGTTACCATGAATGCTGCTGCTATGAACAGCATTGTACAAATACATGTTTGAGCCCGTACTTTCAATTCCTTGGGCTACATACCCAGAGGTGGAATTGCTGGAGGATATGGTAATTCAATGTTAATTTTTGAGGAACCACCATACTGTTTTCCAGACTTTAATCTACCTGAGAATTGTTCACCAGGAGCAGGGATCTGAGAACCTCACCAGTATCCTCCACAGAGGATTTGAGGCTGGCCTCTGGCAAGGGGCTTATTGCCCTGAACTGCTATTGGAAGTGGCGTAACCAACCTCCTTATTTAACACAGCCCTGTCACCCAAGCACCCTCACTCTATGAGATGAGCGGGCTGTAGTCAAGAGAGGTGAGGCTGCTCTATAGCTTGGCTGGCTCTTCACTCCCCAGGGTTTAGCCCAAACACCACCTCCGCAGAGACCCTGGCCACTCCTCCCCCTAAACCATTTTCTAGCCTTGTTTTACTTTCTGCACATTATAAGCTAAAATTACCTTACGTATTTGTCTCCTTGCTTATTCTCTTTCTCTTCCAAGTAGACTTAAGTGAGGGCAGGAACCTCGTTTGCCTTGATCACAGCACAGCCCTAGCATCTAGAACTATTCCTGGCACATTGTAGGCACTGAGTTGTAGGCACTCAGACAATTTGACTGATTGAATAAAATATAAATACCCTATAAGGATGTATATATAACTCTGATATATGTAAGAAATCTTCTGTGACCTTCACAATTCTCCCAAGCATATTATCTTCCTCATAAAACCAGTTTTTTTTTTAAAGACAAAGTCACACTGAGATGCTCGCTAAGTGACTGACTCCGGCTCACCAGTTCTTGCAGAGAGTCTAAGACTCAGATGTTAACTCTGCAAATGCCAGGTTCTCCGCTCTTTCCACAGTCGTGGGATGGTCAGGGAAGGGTTACTATTCCATTAACCAAGGTCTCTGGTTGTGATCACACTGGTAATTTTCTTTCCATTAAGATGTTAAAGCCCTATGATTTTCTAAGTAATGGTTTCTCGTGGTGTAAAAAGAAATGCTGTAGGTAACGAGAAGAAAGGAAAAAGAGAGGAGCTTGACTACATAGATGGGGTGAGAGGCCAATCCGCGTTGCTGTCCTTGGTCCTGATGTTTTCATAGGAACACATCACAAACTGGGGCAGAATTTCTAGGAATGCTACATAGGGTTTTACTATTTTCATGTCTACTGGTTGAAAACTGAACAGAGAAAGGTGAGACCTTGTCCTGAGCCTGAAGTAGAGCTAACTGACAGGGTGGGGGTGGAAGGGGCCAGGAAAGCACAGCTGTGAGCCATATGACACAGACCCTCAGGTTCATGGTGCGTGACCCAGGAACTAGCAATTTCCATTTGTGGCTTGGAGCTCCCCTCGGGTTCCCACAGCCTACACATGACACACAAACTATGTCCTGGTCCCTGAGTTTCCTGTGCTCTACTGTGTCTGAGTTGCTTGCGCTTTGCCAGGCAAGTAGCAGTGGGATTAGACAGGAAGAAGGGGCAAGAGATCCAGCCCAGAGGACCAGGGTGTGGCCTTGCAGAGGTTCCATCTGGTGCCACTAGGACGGTACTTGCCAATCACACTTCCTTTCTCAGTGTGGTCTGTCCTCCCTGCCACTCCTCTTCACTAAGCCATATGCTCCCTCCAGAGTAGCCTCCTTCTAATGAATCTGACTTAGATTACCACACTCCCTCTGTGATTTTATTTTTCAGGTTTTTAAGATCCCACATATTTAGTTAAGATGGGCCTGACTTCTTTGAGGACAGTACCTGCCTCTTCCACTTCCTCATAAGCCCTTCCTGTATTCAATAAAGTACCAGAGGGGTCATGGGGAATTGCAGCAGTAGAGTGGAAGGTGCTGAGGAAGAAGAGGGCTTCAAGGGGAGGGGAGGCAACCAAACACAGCAGGCACACACACACACACACACACAGAGAGAGAGAGAGAGAGAGAGAGAGAGAGAGAGAGAGAGAAGGCACAAAAGGGGGGATTTTGGATTCAAGAATTAGAAACTCACCTGAGAACTTGAAGAGCAATTTTGGCATAGTTTCAAGAAAAAGCTAGATTAAAAGGCATTAGGAAGTGAATGAAGGATGCTATCCGGTGCTCGTAAGATTTCAAACACAGCTCAACAAGTATAAATTCATGTAACCATGTTTTGAGAGCTTTAAAAATATTCATACCTTTTGGCTCAGAATTGCATTTCTAAGCATCGCTACAGACAAAGATGGAGGCATAAGAATGTCTATCACAACAGTACTTACAACCATGAGAAAATGAAAACCACCTAAATGTCCAAAATTGGATATCAAAGATGAAACATTAGTCATTACCACTAGTATGTGTACAAAGGACATTTAATCACCTAGGATTACAACATCATGTTTAATCAAAGCTCAGAATATAAAACATCTTTAGTATGAGTCAAAGTTTGTAAAATAAAAAATTGGTATCTATTGATCTATTTACATACCTACCACTTTTGCACCTAGTCTCCCAGATAAAAAGACTAAAAAGGAAACTTGCTAGAACATTAGTAATCATGGTTATATATCTACATTGTGGGCTTATGAGTGATTTTCATTTTCTTTTTTTATAGTTTCTATATTTTCCAGATTTCTGTACTAATTATGAGTCATGCTTACACTCAGGGATACTGTAAAAAGTTTGCTGTAAAAATAAAATGAGTCTGTGGTGAGGAAGTAGAAGGAAGGAAGGAAGGAAGATTATCTTTTAAAAAGTTCAGAAGAGGCAAGAGGGTTTTGACTCGCTGTCAACACAGGAGGCTCCTGAATTAACTTCCTTTCAAGGAACACCACATCTACAGCTACATATGGAACAATTTCCTCTGAAATAAATCTGCAAACTAGCTTAGTGGCTCTTACACATATGGCAAATGAGGAAAAGCCCACAGTAGGGTTTAGGTAGGAGAGGCTGAGAAACAGTCTCACCATAAACTCCACCCCAAATGCAGTGACCCATAGCTAAGAGGGAACTAACTCACAGCTTCTCCCTGAAGAGTGAAGGGTATGGACCCCATATCTGGTGCCCAAACTTTTAAGGCTGCCACCTGAGAGATGGACCCCCAAAACATCAAGCTTTGAAAGCCAGTGGGGCTTGCACCCATAACACACAAAGCTATGGGGAACTAAGACACAGTTCTTAAAGGGCTCCTGTGAACACGCTGTGGCTAACCCCCCGGGACCTAGGGCAGAGGCAGCAGACTGAAATGAGCCAGTTTTTCTGTGAAAGAGACCTGCTTGCTCATCTTAAAATGCTTAAGCCTGACAGCTACATGTAAAAGAATTAAATTAGAACACTCCCTAACACCATACACAAAAATAAAGTCAAAATGGATTAAAGACCTAAACGTAAGACCAGACACTATAAAACTCTTTGAGGAAAACATAGGCAGAACACTCTTTGACATAAATCACAGCAAGATCTTTTTTGACCCACCTCCTAATGAAAATAAAAACAAAAGTAAACAAATGGGACCTAATCTAACTTAAAAGCTTTTGCACAGCAAAGGAAACCATAAACAAAACAAAAAGACAACCCTCAGAATGGGAGAAAATTTTTTCAAACAAAGCAACGGACAAGGGATTAATTTCCAAAATATACAAACAGCTCATGCAGCTCAGTAGCAAAAAAACAAACAACTCAATGAAACAATGGGCAGAAGACCTAAACAGACATTTCTCCAAAGAAGACATACAGATGGCCAATGAACACATGAAAAGATGCTCAACATCACTAATTATTATAGAGATGCAAATCAAAACTACAATGAGGTATCACCTCACACTGGTCAGAATGGCCATCATCAAAAATTCTACAAACAAAAAATACTGGAGAGGATGTGGAGAAAAGGGAACCCTCCTACACTGTTGGTGGGAATGTAAATTGGTACAGCCACTATGGAGAACAGTATGGAGGTTCCTCAAAAAACTAAAAATAGAACTACTATATGACCCAGCAATCCCACTCCTGGGCATATACCCAGAGAAAGCCATAATTCGAAAAGATACAAGCACCCCAATGCTCACTGCAGCACTATTTACAATAGCCAGGACGTGGAAACAAGCTAAATGTCCATCAACAGAGGAATGGATAAAGATGTGGTACCTATATACAATGGAATATTAATCAGCCATAAAAAGGAACAAAATAGTGACATCTGCAGACACGTGGATAGTCTTAGAGACTGTCATACAAAGTGAAGTCAGAAAGAGAAAAGCAAATATCGTATAGTATCACTTATATGTGGAATCTAGAAAAATGGTACAGATGAACTTATCTGCAAAGCAGAAATAGAGACACAGACGTAGAGAACAAACTTTTGGATACCAAGGGGAGAAGGAGGGCTGGGATGAGTTGTGAGATTGGGATTGACGTATATAACTACTATGTATAAAATAGATAACCAATGAGAACCTGCTGTATAGCACAGGGAACCCTACTTAATGCTCTGTGGTGACCTAAATGGGAAGGAAATCTAAAAAAGAAGGGATATCTGTATACGTAGAACTGATTCACTTTCAGGTGCTGTCCACCAGAAACTAACACAACATTGTAAATCAACTATACTTAAATAAAAATAAATTTTAAAAAAAAGCTTAAGCATGAGGGGAAGGCCTCTAATTTAACACACCTTTAGGGGACACCACAACACTCTCCAGAGACTGGGGAGGCCAGTAGGCACCATCTTTGTGCTCCCCCTCTGCCTTGCTCCAGGTCATCAGTATCTCCTGGAGAGAAGCCTGTGCACATGTCTGGTACCCTAATTTTTGCTGCTGCTTCTTGAGGGATACCCCTTGATTGCCTGGCTCTGGTGGCCAACAGGGCTTACATTCTCAGGTCTCAGTGGACTGTAACAAGCAGAGAAACAGTACTTTACTGGCCATCCCCTCACCCCCAGGGCACAGCAGAGACAGCAGACAGAAACATCCATCCCCAGTCTCCTCCTGACAGAAGTATATTAGCATACTTTAAAAGTTGCCACCTAAGTGTCCAGCTTCCAATCAGCCTGCATCTAGGTGGTGACTGAGATCCTCCCCTTTAGTACACTGACAGATCTTGGCATACCCTCAACTACTGGAGCCATTAAGAACAAAGAAGGCTGCTCAGACCATCACAAAGGTTTGAGAGACAACTAAGAGCTAGCGCAAGGTTGAATAAGTTTTTTTTTTTAACTGAAGTATAGTTGATTTACAGTGCTGTGCCAATCTCTGCTGTACAGCAAAGTAACTCAGTTATACACATACATATATAATTTTTTAAATGTGATGTTCGCTTTTATATCCTCTTAGAAAACTAAGAATAACTTGGAGGGCTCACATATCAACAGATTCAACATCTTTTTTTAATTTTCCCCCCAGCATGCCGCATGGCTTGCAGGATCTTAGTTTCCCAACCAGGGACTGAACCCATGCCCCCTGCAGTGGTAGCGTGGAGTCCTAATCACCGGACTGCCAAGGAATTCCCTATACAGTATTTTTCAAAAAAATATTTTCCATTATGGTTTATCCCAGGCGATTGGATATAGTTCCCTGTGCTATATGGTAGGATCTTGTTGTTTATCCATGAATGATAAGTTTTATCTCCTAAATGAGAGCACTCCATCAAGACTGGGAGAGGTGGCTGTTTTATCTAATGCATAGAAACCAACAGAGAGAGTGAAGGAAAATGAACAGAGGAATATGTTTCAAATGAAGGAAACAGATAAAACTTCAGAAAAAGACCTTACTGAAATGGAGATAAGTGTTTTACCTGATAAAGAGTTAAAAATATAAAGATGCTCCCCAAGGTCAAGAGAACAATCCATGAACAAAGTGAGAATTTCATCAAGAGACAAAGAATATTAAAAAGTACAATGTAAAAGCACAGAGCTGAGGAATATGATAACAACTGAAATATTTTAAAGAGGAGTTTAATAAGACTATGTGAAGTGGAAGAAAGGATCAGTGAACTCAGAGCAGCTGAATTCATCCAATCAGAGCAGCAAAAAGAAGAATGAAAAAGAGTGAAGATATCTTAAGGGACTTATGAGACAATATCAAGTGGACCAATATTTGCTTCATAGGGGTCTCAGAAAAAGAAGAGAGAAAGGGGCAGAAAGCTTAGTTGAAGAAATAACAGCTGAAGAACTTCCTTAATCTAGGGAAGAAAAGATATACAGATCCAGGAACCCCAGAGAGTTCCCCAAAAGATAAATCCAGTAGATCCACACCAACACAAATTATAATTAAACTGTCAAATTTAAAAACAAGGAAGAATGTTAAAAGCACCAAGAGAAAAACTACTTGTTACAATGTAAGGGAGCCCCATAAGACAATTTGCAGATTTTTCAGCAGAAACTGCAGATGAGAGAGAAGTGGCATGATATATTCAAACTACTGAAACAAAAGAACTGCCAACTAACAGTACTCTACCTAGCAAAGTTGTCCTTCAGAATTGAAGGTGAGATAGAGTTTTCCAGACAAGTAAAAGCTGAAGGAGTTCATCATTAGCCTTACATGAAATGTTAAAGGGACTTATTTAGGCTAAAATGAAAATGTATTAATTAGTAACAGGAAAACATATAAAAGTATAAATTTCACTGGTAAAGGTAAATATATCTTTAAATTCAGAATAATCTAATGTAATGATGGTGAATAAAATCACTTATAAATGTAGTATCAAGGTTAAAAGCCAAAAATAGTAAAAACTAACTATACAATAAATTTCATAAATATACAAGATAAAAGATGTAAATTGTGACATCAAAAATAAATGTGGGTAGAAGGGGGAATAAAAATGCAGAGCATTTGGACTTAAGTTATTATCAGCTTAAACAGACTGTTATAACTGATATTTTATGTAACCTTTATGGTAACCGCAAAGCACAAACCTGTAGTAGATACACAAAAAATAAAGAGAAAGGAATCTAAGTGTTCCCCTATAGAAATCAAATCACAAAGGGAAAAAAGAACAAAGGAATTACAAAACAGCCAGAAAACAATGAACAAAATGGCAATAGTAAGTCCATACCTACCAATAATTACTTTAAATGTAAATGGACTAAATTCTTCAACCAAAAGACATCAAGTGGCTGAATGGATAAGAAAATAAGACCTAACCATATGCTGCCTACAAGAGACTCACTTCAACTTTAAGGACACACACAGATGGAGAGTGAATGGATCAAAAAAGAGATTCCAAGCAAATGGAAACCAAAAGAAAGCTGGGGTAACTATACTTATGTCAGACAATAGACTTTAAGATAAAGACTGTAATAATAGATGATAAAGGTCATTATATAGTGATGAAGGGGTCAACCCAACAAGAGGATATAACATTTGTAAATATTTATGTACCCAACATAGAAGCACCTAAATATATAAAACAAATATTAACAATCCTAAAGGAATAAAGAGAAAGCAATATAATAGTATGGAGGTTCAGTTCCTCAGTTTCATCAATGGATAGATCATTTATACAGAATATCAATGAGGAAACTTTGGACTTAAACTACATGTTAGACCAGATGCATGTAGCAAACATATACAGAATATTCCATCCCAAAGCAGCAGAAGGCACATTCTTCTCAAGCACACATGGAACATTCTCCAGAATAGGTGATATGTTAGGCCACAAAACAAGTATTTATATTTTAAAAACTTTTATTGAAATATAATTTATAATATTGTGTTAGTTTTGGGTATAGAGCAAAGTGACTCAGTCATGTGTGTGTGTATATATATATATAATCTTTTTTAGATTCTTTTCCATTATAGGTTATTATAAGATATTGAGTATAGCTCTTGTGCTATACTTGTTGGTCCTTGTTGGTTATCTGTGCTATACAGTAGGTTCTTGTTGGTTATCTAAGTGTTTATAAATTCAAGAAGATTTAAATCTTGTCAAGAATTTTTCCTGATCACAATGGTATGACTACAAATCAATCACAAAAAGAAAACTGCTGAAATTCACAAATATGTGGAGATTAAACAACATGCTATTCAAAAACCGATGGGCCAAAGAAGAAATAAAGAAACCAAAAAATATCTTGAGACAAATGAAAATGGATTTACAACATATCAAAACCTCTGGGATGCAGCAAAAGGAATTCTAAGAGGAAAGTTCACAGTAATAAATGCCTACATTAAGATACAAGGAAGATCTCAAATAAAAGAGCCTAAATTACACTTTAAGGAATTAGCAAATGAAGAACAAATGAACCCCAAAGTTAGCAGAAAGAAGGAAATAACAAGGATCAGAGCAGAAATAAATGAAATACAAACTAAAAAGCCAATAGAATATATCAATGAAACTAAGGGCTGGTTTACTGAAAAAAAAAAAAATTGACAAACTTTCAGCCCAATTCACAAAAAAAGAGAGGTGATATTACAACTGATACCACGGAAATACAAAGAATCAGAGACCATTATGAACACTTATGTACCAGCAAATGAGAACCTAAAAGAAAGATTATTTTCTAGAAACACACAACCTACCAAGACTGAATCATGGAGAAATAGAAAATCTAAACAGACTGATTACTAATAAGGAGAATGAATCATCAACTAAGAATCTCTCCCCCAAAAAGTCCAGGATCAGATGGCTTCACTTCTAGCAAACATTTCAAGAAGAATTAATACCAATCCTTTTCAAACTCTTCCAAAAAAATAAAAGAGGAGGGAACATTTCCAAAACTTATTTTATGAGGCCAGCTTTACCATGACTCCAAAACCAGACCAGGACACTACAAGAAAAGGAAATTATAGGCCAATATCCCTGATGCACATAGATGCAAGAGTCTTCAAAATACTAGCAAACCTAATTCAAAAATACATAAAAGGATCATACATCATGATAAAATGGAATTTATTTCAGGGTGCAATGATGGTTCAATATCTGTAAACCAATCAGCATGATATACCATATTAACAAAGTGAAGGCTAAAAATCATATCTCAATAGATGCAGAAAAAGCATTAGACTAAATTCAACACCTATTCATGATAAAAACTCTCAGCAACCTGGGTATAAAGGTAAAGTACCTTAACATAATAAAAGCCATCTTGACAAGCCAACAGCTAACATCATATTCAATGGTGAAAAACTGGAAGCTTTTCCTCTAAGATGAGGAAAAAGACAAGAAAGCCCACTCGTGAATTCCACAGCGCTACCTATGTTCTCTGTTGCCTAACGCTTGTAGGACAAGGAGATGCACACACATAATCACCAACATAAAAATTTCAAATGACTCAACTAGTCAACCAATATAGAAGCTAACTGGTAGTGAGAAAAGCTATTTGAGCCAGAAATTTTCAGCTCTTTTGAACACCTTCTGGTTTAGTTCAATTAAATGGAAGAAAATTGCTTTCCTAAATGCAGAATTTCTTAATACTTGGGAGATCACTGGTGTACCTAAGAGGTCACCAAACCAAGACTGGAAGTCATAGGGGTTATATCAGGACTTGGCTGGAGTGGGTGGCTTTAGTCCAACAGTTCATACCTGAGGAGGATCATGTGGAATGTATTGAAGTGGCCAATTGTTCCTAATAGGGAGAGATGGGTTTTGTGCCCCTAGATATTTGTTAAAAGCCTATAGATACTAAAGATTATGGTGAAATGTAGTTCTCAGGGGGTCCCGCAGCAAGTATAGGTTCTTATAAAGAATCTGAAAGTATCCATACACCATGCCGTTTACACAAGATTTTTTAAAGTTGTCTGAGGTAGTCCTGCAATTCCAGAGAGGCCAAATCAGAGCCCCTGACCAGTCAAGATCAGCCTTCACTTCAAGAGGAAGCCAAGAGACTGTGCAAAAGAATGGTCTCAGTTCCGGGCAGACCCAGCAAGGGTCACTCTGACCTTTCCCTTTACTTTTCTTTCTACTCTCCCTCCCCACCCCACATCCAGGCTCCTGCTCTGGTGGGTTTATGTTATAAAGTGGGGGGAAAAAAAGGTCATACAGAGACCCTATTCCCAGTGCCGCTATCAGCGGCACCTACCCATCACTGACTACTGAGCTCTCCAGCCAGCCCCTGAGAATCACTGCAGCATGACCCTCTAGGTGAGGAACCCGACACCGCTGCTGTTCCTATGATTGTTTTCCAAAAATAAATAACTGTTGAGTTCCATGTAAAAAATAAATGGCAGGGCTTCCCGGGTGGCACAGGGGTTGAGAATCTGCCTGCCAATGCAGGGGACACGGGTTCGAGCCCTGGTCTGGGAAGATCCCACATGCCGCGGAGCAACTGGGCCCGTGAGCCACAACTACTGAGCCTGCATGTCTGGAGCCTGTGCTCCACAACGAGAGGCAGAGATAGTGAGAGGCCCGCGTGCCACGATGAAGAGTGGCCCCTGCTCGCCACAACTAGAGAAAGCCCTCGCACAGAAACGAAGACCCAACGCAGCCAAAAATAAATAAATTTATTTATTTAAAAAAATAATAATAAATAAATGGCAGTTACTCTTGTTGTATAGAAAAAAAAGCCTGAAGGAAATATACTAAACTATTTTTGATGACTTATTTTCTTCTTTGTGCTTTCTTACATGTTTTACATTTTTTTTGTTTTAAACAATAAACATGTCCTTTTCTCAGAAAAGAAATAAATGTTGCCACAAAACATTCAACCCTAACAAAAAAGGAAATAGTATTTAAAAGCTTCCTGGTCAAATTTCTATTAAAAGCATGGCTGTGCATTAGGTACTGAGGTGAGTCATTTCCTGCTTTGGTCATGCTATTTTTTTTCTACTAACTCTGGAGCCTTAATCCAAACAAATATAGGGTTTTTTGCCTCACTTCAACTTCTCCTAGCTTCAGTTTTCCCTGAAGGAGTTAGATTAGCTGTTTCTAAGGTCCATGCCAACAATAAATTCTGTTTCAAGAAATGAAGTTCTAACCAGCAGAAAGTTGACAATACCTACAAGAGGAGTTTGCCAGTAGAAAAATTGTTTGACTTATTTTTTTTGCTGACATAATACTTCAATTTAGTATCAATTTACGGTCTACTTTTAATTTGAACAATTTTTTTAACCCCCAACATTTGGCATTTTGTAATAAACCTGCCAGTTATTTTATACTGGTCGTTCATTGTGAATATAGAATAAAAGTAATGGTCAAACTGTCAAAAAAAAAAAATAAAAAAAAAGGAAAGAAAGCCCACTCATGCTGCCTGTATTCAACATAGTCCTAAAAGTTCTAGCCAGGGCAATTAGGTAAAAAAAGAAAAAAGCATCCAAATCAGAAGAAGTAGAACTGTCTCTACTTGCAGATGACATATTATACATAGAGAACCATAAAGACTTCCCTCAGAAATTATTAGGACTAATCAGTAAATTCAATAAAGTTGCAGAATACAAAATCAATATACAAAAATTAATCATTTCTATACACTAATAACAATCCCATTTACAATTGCACCAAAAAGAATAAAATACCTGGGAATAAATTTAACCAAGGAGGTGAAACTATGACATTAATGAAAGAAACTGAAGATACAAATTAATGGGAAGAATATTGTAAAAATGTCCATACTACAAAGCAATGTACACATTCAATGCAACCCCTATCATAATTCCAATGGCACTTTTTTTTTTTTTAAACAGAAATAGAACAAACAATCCTAATCCTATATGGAACCACAAAAGACTCAGAATATCGAAAACAATCTTGAGAAAGAAGAACAAAGCTGGAGGCATCACACTCCCTGATTTCAAACTGTATTATAAAGCTATAGCAATCAAAACAGTATGGAATTGGCATAAAAACTGACACACAGATAAATGGAACAGAAAAAAGAACCCAGAAATAAACCCATGAATATATGGTCAATTAATTTATGACAAAGGAGCCAAGCCAATAGGGAAAAGACAGTTTCTTTAATGGATGGTGTGGGAAAAAATGTACAGCCACATGGAAAAGAATGAAACCAGACCACTATCTCACACCACAAAAATCAACTCAAAATGGATGAAAGACTTGAATGTAAAACCTGAATCCATAAAACTCCTAGAGGAAAACATAGGCAGTAAGCTTCTTGACATTGGTTGGTGATGATTTTTTGGATTTGATGCCAAAAGCAAAGGCAAAAAAAGCAGAAAATAAACAAGTGGGACTATATCAAAGTAAAAAGCTTCTGCGCAGCTAAGGAAACCATCAACAACATGAAAAGTCTACTGAATGGGAAAAATATTTGCAAGTCATATCTGATAAGCGGTTAACATCCCCCAAAATATAAAGAACTCACACACTCATTAGCAAAAAAACAAACAATCCCATTAAAAAATGGGCAGAGGAGCTGAACATTTTTCCAAAGATGACACACAGATGGCCAACATGTACATGAAAAGATGCTCAACATAATTAGTCATCAAGCAAATGCAAATCAAATCCACAATGAGCTATCATCTCACACCTGTTAGAAAAGCTATTATCAAAAAGACAAGAAATAATAAATGTTTGTGAGGATGTACAGAAAAGAGAACACTTGTGTATTGTCAGTGGGAATGTAAATTGTGCAGCCACTGTTGAAAATAGTATGGAGGTTCCTAAAAAAATTAAACGTACAACTACCATATCATCTAGTAATTTCACTTCTGAGTATTTATCCGAAGGAAATGAAATCACTGTCATAAGATATTTGCAACCCCATGTTCATTGCAGCATTATTTACAATAGCTAAGACATGGAAACAACCTAAGTGTCTACTAACAGTGCATAGATAAAGAAAATGTGGCATATTTATATAATGATTATTCAGTCATAAAAATGAAGGACTCCAGCCGTTTTCAGCAATGTGGATGTACATTAAGGGCATTAAGCTAAGTGAAATAATTCAGACAGAAAAAGACAAATACTGTATGCTATCACTAATATGTGGATTTTTTTTTTTTTTTTTTTTTTTTGGGGGTACGCGAGCCTCTCACTGCTGTGGCCTCTCCCATTGCGGAGCACAGGCTCCGGACGCGCAGGCTCAGCGGCCATGGCTCACGGGCCCAGCCGCTCCGCGGCATGTGGGATCTTCCCGGACCCGGGCACGAACCCGTGTCCCCTGCATCGGCAGGCGGACTCTCAACCACTGCGCCACCAGGGAAGCCCTGGGGTTATTTTTAAAGATGGTACAATAAACCATCATTTTAGACAGAAAAGAATAAAATAGGGAAGGTGAAACTGAAGACCCAAAGGGGGGAGTAATTCATAAGAATGACCAGAGCCACAGGGACAGGTCAGTAGCACAGGGAGAGGTGGTCTTAGAGGGAAGAGGGCCCTTTCTTTCCTGAGATGATCCAAGGTAGAGAGGAAGAAGGGGGGAAGAGCCTGGAGCGACCTCAAAAATGACCTTGTTCTGCTCTGGTGCAGAGCATAGGGGCCAGGGGTCGGGGTGGGCTTGGGCTTTAGAGGGAGGTAGGCACCTCGCTTTGTCTGCATATCCACACCTGGGACCAGAATCCTTCCCATCTTCCTATTAAAACAGGTCCCAGGCATCCACGGCTCTGTGCTCCCACTTTTCTCCCTTCTAGAAAAGGGAGAAAAGATTCTTGCACAAGGAAAAGATATGGACAAAGTCTGTTACTGGTTGTGGGTATGCTGCACTGGGCGGGTGGCTTCTCAGGGGACTCCGGGAGAACACAGTCTTCTCCTGGGAGCCAGTGCGAACTCAGCGGGTCTGAAGCTGAGGCCACTGCCGCCTGCCCAAGCCAGCTCCCCTCGCAGGTCGCTATTCCTGTTAGAGGCACTGATGTCCGGACAGCGCTGAAGACCAGAGCTTCCCCGCTCAAGGGTCCTTTCACCTCTTCCTTGGGGTGTCTCCTGTGCCCACCTGGGGAATATCCTCACTCCCACTGTTGGCCTCCCATCCTAATCACCTCTCAGAAGGATGACAAAAGTACCTACCAGCTGGTCTCCCTGCCTCCAGCCTGTTCCCACTGCCCCTCCGCCAAACCCCATAGTGCCCTGTTCTCCTCAGCTTAGAGGCCTTTGGCTATGCTGTTCCCTCTTGGTGAAGTGCCCTTCCTGCCTTCTCTTGGCCAACGCTGGTCATCCTCCAGACTCAGCTCTGACCCTCTCACTCAGGTTCAGCCCCTCCCTGGCACCGAGCCGACTGCACTGTGCAGTCTGGAGGGGTGTGTGAGGGCAGGAACACAGTTCTGTTTAAGCCACAGTCATGTTATCCCAGCATCTAACCTGGTATCTGGCCCTTAGTGAGTGCTTGGTAAGTGATGGAGGAGCTGAAGTGAAGAGTGATGTTCACAGCTTATTCCACTCAAGTTGGAGGACTAGGGAACTAACACCTGTGTCGTGTCTACTCCAGGAAGCTCACCTAGTTATCCTAAGTGCTTTGAATATGCTATTTCGATAAGTCTCAGATCAACACAGAGGAAGAGGTTATTATTACTCTTTTGCAGATGAGGAACTGGGCTCAGAGAGGGAAAGCGTTTACTCAAAGTCATCCTGTTAGCACCCACCACTGTCTAACTCCAAAGTCCCTATAATCAGTTTATGTATCATCATATTCTCTCTCATTCCCCAGCTAAACTCCCTAGTGATTGCAAAGCTTCCGGAACTAGGCAATTACTCTTTTGCATAGAAGTTTAGGGCTTCTAACAAATAATTTTATGCCATCTATACATCTTTCAATGTCTATTTCTTATCTTTACATCAGGCTGAGAGGTCCCCGCAGACCAGAACTATGTCTCAATTCATCTTTTGTTTTGCGGTACGCGGGCCTCTCACTGTTGTGGCCTCTCCCGTTGCGGAGCACAGGCTCCGGACGCGCAGGCTCAGCGGCCACGGCTCACGGGCCCAGCCGCTCCGCGGCATGTGGGATCCTCCCGGACCGGGGCATGAACCCGTGTCCCCTGCATCGGCAGACGGACTCTCAACCACTGCGCCACCAGGGAAGCCCTCATCCGTCTTTGTACAACCTACAGTTCTCAGCAAGTTGTAGGTATTTTGTAAATATGTACTGACTCGATGATCAAATTGTTTGTTGATTAAATGAAGTTATGATGGTGACTTTTCTGGAGTCGGGGCAGGAAGTTTTTTTGAGCACATGGCCCATTCTGGCACCCAAATGATACTACATCGGTCATTTTCTAAGTACAGGGCCAGCCCTTGGGGCGGTAGGTAGAACAAATTTAAATTCATGATGAATTCATTAAGAAAAAGTCCAGGGCAAGAAATCTTTCAGGAGCCCTAACGACATCCCCATTTAAAACTGAATTAATTCTGTATGGTTTAAATGTTGTTATAGTGAAGTGCAAACGAACACAGCTGTGATGAGGCATTGCTTTGGAAAAAAGAATCTGTAAAGTGAGTCAATCGTCATAGCTTAGCTGTTCATTAATACTACTTGACATTTTCTATCTTACATCCTTCTTCAGTTCATTTATTCCTCTCGTATTTACAGAGCACCTGTTTAAACAATGCAGGGGGCTGGGTGCTTGGGAACTGGCACAGAAATGTAAGTCTGCCCTGTAGGTCTTCGCGGCTCCAAGAAGAGCAGAGATCCAGCATGTGGAGAGTTCAGCTAAACTGCTCTGTGATATTGCTGCCTTGGCATCCACCCTGTGTGGCCAAGTGGCCCACGGGGGCCTTAACTTGACATTAGCCTCTCATGCAAGTGCATGCCCTGGATTACAGCCCGTAGATTCACAAGTAAATTTAAGTTCCCTGTGACTTCTCTGATGACCCTTGTGATAAACAGTGCCTCTGCCTCCCAGGGCCTTCCCCTTGTGTGCCCCTTAGATAAGACCCCCAAGAAGCTTACCAAAACCCTGCTCTTTTGGTTTAAACTCACCAATCTGGCCTTAGCCACAGAACACCAAAGCACTCTACCCACCCACTCTAAAAAGGCCTGTGGCCCAGGTCCTGCCACTCTGCCCACACCCCACCTTGACTTCCCTGCCTGGCCCCGCAAGGCATGCCGGGTACCTCCTCTAGCACCTGTGAGTAGTAAACCTGTTTCAACTTCCCCTGTGGTCTTTTGTTGAACCTCACCATCGACACCCTGTGGCTCTACTTAACAAACGTTGATCTGAC
Source organism: Neophocaena asiaeorientalis asiaeorientalis (assembly GCF_003031525.2). Lineage (NCBI taxonomy): Eukaryota > Metazoa > Chordata > Mammalia > Artiodactyla > Phocoenidae > Neophocaena > Neophocaena asiaeorientalis. Next base: position 3,546,250 of record NW_020174268.1, on the reverse strand, counting down.
AGACACAACACAGCGGCAGCAGCAGCTGGGAGCTTGTTAGAAAGGCAGGATCTTAGACCCCATCCCAGACCTACTGAATCAGAATCTCCAGTTTAACAAGATCCCCAGGTGATCGGAATGGACATTAGTTTGAGAGGCACCATAAAACTCGCCAACATCCCACTGGCCATATAGGACTGTCAAAGGAGATGATTTCTCAATGACTTAATACCTTTTGAAGCAGGTCTACTCTATACATGTATCAAGTCATTTTGTTGTCCACTTTAAACTTACACAATATTATATGTCAGTTATATCTCAGTACCGCTGCGCGGGAGGGGAAAGGCCTACCCTGACCACCCTATTTAGTCCTACCACCTGAATCCCTCACGCCACCACCCTCATAGTTCACTGTCTCCTACTGGAATTCAAGTCCACAAGGGCAGGGGTGCTTCTGATACTCCTCTAGCCCCCAGCTCAGCCTAAGGCTAAGCTGAAAACAAATGTTTACTGACCAGATGAAGCATAGACAGCTGCTTCCAGGGCCCAGAGACCATTCCTAGTGCATGGCTTCTAGGCTGTCTATCGGTTCTGTGTCAGTAAAGAGCAGCCTGGAGTCCTCGTGCCTCGTGGGCAGCATAGCCACGGCATTTAAACTGGGATGCTTCTGAGATGGGGAGAGGAGGCACTAATAATAACTCTGCAGATACAACAGGTACAGAACTGTGACCTCACTTACGGGGCCCACTCTGTTGCAGCTACAATCCAGTTCTAGGGAAGGGATCATGTCATGTATTTTTGTGTTAGTCTGGAATCATCGAGTTGCAAGAAACAGGATCCAACTCAAACTAGGTCAGGTTGAAAAGTACCTTATTGAAGGTTATAGGAACATCTGGCAGAACCAAGTACAGGAGTTGCAGGCAGGCCTGAGTGCAATGGGAATGGGGGAAGCACTCCCTTGCTACTCCGCGAGCCCACGGTCCCCTCATCACTGTGCCTGTCTCCCTTCTTTGCAGCTGCTTCCTCTCCACGCCGGCACCCCTGACTCCTAACCAATTCTGTTTTATACTTTGTGGTTGTCCTATGGGCACACCCCTGGCAGCTTGGGTGGGACAATTTTTTTCGGTGTATTTTTATTTGTAATATTTTTTGTGATTTGTTTTATTGTGGTAAGCACACAACATGAAATCTACCCTCTTAACAAATATCTAAGTGTACGTTACCGTGTGGTTTACTATAGGCACATCAAGAACTTATGTCTTGCGTAGCTGCAACTTATTAAACAGAAACTCGCTGTTTTCCCTTCCCGGTGATTTAGGTGCTTAAATCTACTTTAGATCTTCTTTACTTGCTGATTGAATTATTCCCTCACAACCTCACAGTCATTCACAGAACGGGTACTTCTTGATGTATGGCTGGGTAATAATATGGTTCAAGTATGGAGTTACCTACAGAGACCTGGTTTTGGCTTCTGACCATCCTGGGTTCAAATCAGAGTTTCTCTGCCTGTGAGTTGTTTGGCTTTGGGCAGGTCGACTAGCCTGAGTTTCAGCTTCTTCATCTATTACAAAATGGGGAATAAATATTTACCTGGCCGGGCTATTGTGAGGATTGAATGTTACAACATTTGTAGAGTACCCAAAAGTTTCTGGCAAACAGTAGGTGCTCAATGAAAGGTCATTTCTCCCCATTTCCCTTTCTCTACCTGGAAGCCTGCTCTAGCTTAGGTGTGAAAAGAGAAGAGCATTCCCTGGGATATTTCTGGCTTACGGCAGTTTGGGAAAGCTAAGTAATCTATGGGAGTAAGGGAGAGAGGAGAGGATGCTATGATATTTTTGGCATGTGTTCATGGTTTGGCATGGCCTAAAACTTGGGTCAATTAATATTCCTTTAATATGGAATGTTTTTTCTTCCCTGTCCCTTTAAACAGTCCATGTCTTCCACCAAGCCTTTTCTTGTAGCACTTTTGGGGTGGGACAATTCTTTACTGAGCCCGTTGTCCGGTACAGAGTTGCTTGTTATTTAGCATCTCCTGCCTCTGCCCAGTAAATGCCAGTAGCACCTCCTTACCTATTCACTGTTACAACCTAAAATACCTCCGTGCATTTCCAAACACCCCCAACTACATGATAATATAGGTGTAGCATCCACTTCCAACAGAGTGTCAGGGTGTCAGTTCAAATTCCCAGGAGAGAAACTGATCACTCTGCAGCCACTGAATTGGACCCTGGTCCATCCAGCCACGACTGAAGCGTGAACGGTCAATCGCAACCACAGGATACACGCAAGGCTGCCAAGCCCTGCCCCCTCCGTGGAAAGTGAGGGCAGGGATAATTCCCAGAGAGGGGACTGTACCTAATCACCCTGTTAGATTAGCTAAGGATGGGGCCAATGGAAGGAGTTCTCAGGGATAATTACACTTGCTCAGGAGGCTCCGGTTACAGTGTTCAGTATCTCACCATGCTTTTCAAATCAAAGCCTACAGGTCATCTATTTTCCCTTCCCTTCTCCTTTGAACGCAAACCTCACCCCACCTCTATTTTCTCCATTTCCACTTTCTCTCATCTTGTATTTGTCTATGCCTCCTCCAACCTTTACGTCCATAAACATGTGATCTCAGTGGTTCTGGCTTCTCTTGCATACCAGATAACGTTAGTTTACTGAAACCTGAGCGAGCTATTTCATAGTGGTAAGAACGCAAGAAAATGCCCTAATTTACCCCCAATTCACACACTTTTGGTGTACGTATTTGCCTTGCACAGCTGCTCACTATTTGAAGAGGCCATCACAATGCTCAGAAGATAATCAAAGCTACTTAAGAATAACACGCTGTCTTTAAAAAAAAAAAAACAAAAAACCAATGCCCATGCTGAACTCAGAATGGTAATGAGCTCAGACAGGAACCCAGCTGAGATTTCCATGGCCAACTCACCCAGCTGAGATATTTGCATTTTATACGAACCTTTTTACGATACTATAAATTTCACATTTTTATAGTTACAGGTCTTAATCATCACGAAAACCATTTCTGCACGTATCTTTGGTAAACAGAATTCAAATTTCCGCATGATCTGGAAATACTAAATTGTTAATAGCTTCTCTAGGGTCTTGTGGCTTGTTCCGACCTCTTTGATGATTTCATCATTGTTTATGCATATAAAAATCACAATTAGACTCACACACCTAATGTTAAGTCTCCCAAGCATTTTTCAGCCCATTTTTGCTTTCTGATACTCTTTAAGATAGAGGACCAGGGGTTTGAAAAGCAATAAGTGTATTGGTTGAGGCTTCTAAATCCTTCTCACAAGTTTTTTAAATAAGCAACACAAAATAGTACAAAATCACGGAGATACAATATACGCTGGGCTTACTAACTGTAAATACCACTGTATCTATTGTTTCACTCTAAAGCATTCATTTGTAACATCAATCACAAGGTCTGACCCGTAATTTTTAGTTGTTTCACTCAGTATTTAGCTCTTACATCTGCTTTTCCATTTATAATCTTTCTAAAACATTGCTTTAACCTCATTCATTTGAGGTTTTGAAACTGCGCTTTCTACATTTGCTTACTTTTTAGGGCACAAAGCTTTTCGTAGCAGACTCAAATTTCTTGGATCTAAGGAAGCATTTGATTTAAAAGTTATCTTTGAGCCGTTTAGCAGCGACTTATGGACATTGTATGCTACCCTATGGGAATTCTTCTGAATGTTTCATTCATTTGTATTTTATCAGTTCCATACGTTTGGGGGTAAAGGACATAAAGTAGGGGATGTGGTCACAAGACAGTAAACTTAACAAGCTGTTTTTTGATTTAACCATAAAACAAAAGTTTGTGCTGACTCAAAAACATCCTTCACATAAAATGAAGGCCTTTATTCCATCGCTGTTACCTGCCAGAGATGATCAACAAATCTGTGGTCAACGCTGTCCAGACGGGCTCCACGGTCACGCCTCCATCCACGCTGCCATCTTGAAACCAGCTTTGAGAAGCAGGAAATGCATTGGTTGAGGCTTATAAACCCCTTTCTCACACCAGGTGTGTGGGGTTAATGGTGCGATGGGGGCAATAGAAAAAGCACTAAGTTTCCATGGGAACAAATGGAAACTGAAGAATTTGGACACACCTGTAAAGGATCTGATGGGTCCTGCCTGGGTGTCTGACAAAGCCCTATTGTCCTGACAATATTGGGCCATAAGAGATGCCGGGTCTGTCTTTTGAATTAATGTAAGAACTTCCTAGCGGATCCTCCCTGCTTCAGCCTCAACAACACGGCCCCTGGTTTATCCTTCTCAAATGTAAATGTGATTCTATCGTGTCTTCTTTGAAACTCTTCAAAGTTTTCCTATGGCTTGCAGGGAAAACATACAAATGAGTTGGAAAGACCTCTAAAGCTAGCATCCTTTGGCCCCAGCCATCCCTCTGGCCCTGCCTCAAAGCACTTCCTATTAGTCTAGCCCATTCCAGCCCTGTGGAGCTGCATGGAGCCATTTTCCTTTCACGTGTACATATCTGTCTAAAGGGACTCTCCCACCCCATCCCACTTTTACCTGCCCTGGTAACCCCCTAGCAAACTCCTATTTATCCTTCAAGACCCAGTTCAAGCATTACTTCTATGAAGTTTTCCCTGACCACCAACCCCCTTCCAACAACTGCATTAGTAGTTCCCTCCTTGCTGACACAGCTCTGTGTTCATATATCACATACTGTTGTAACTATTTTTTCTCCAATGGGCCAGTGGTTGTCTCCTTGATTATATAACAAAGTCGTTTGAGAAGATTTTTTTTTTTCATAATACCTAGGAAAAAGGTATTTTAGGCTGCACCTTTGAAGATTCCTGGGGTGGGACTCAGGAATTTTTTTTTTTAAGTGCTCCAGGTGATTCTTTTTTTTTTTTTAACACTTTAAAAAAATTATTTATTTATTTGGCTACGTCGGGTCTTAGTTGTGGTGCGAGGGATCCTTTGTTGCAGCGTACGGGCTTCTCTCTAGTTGTGGCGCACGGGCTTAGTTGCCCCGCGGCACGTGGGATCTTAGTTCCCCAACCAGGGATCAAACTGGCGTCTCCTGCACTGGAAGGCGATTCTTTTTTTTTTTTTTTGGAAGGCGATTCTTAACCACTGGACCAGCAGGGAAGTCCCAAGTGCTCCAGCTGATTCTGATATGCATAATGAAACTCACTGTCGAGACTGTTGAGAATTAGCATACTCAACTGTGAGCTCTGGGCAGGCCAGGGCTGGGCTTTGTTCATTTTTACCACACATCTCGCCACCCCCCATCTATGGCAGAATGGCACTTACTAGACTCTCAGTTGATACTGGGTGCGGGTGGAGGGAGAAGGGAAGGAGAGGGGAAGAGAGGAAGGAAGGAAAAGAAAAAGAAAAAAGGGAGAAGGAAGGAAGGTAGAAAGAAAGGAAGAGAGAGAGGGAAGAAAGAAGGAAAGGGGGAAGGGAGAAAGGAAAGAAAGAAGAGAGGAAGGATGGGGAGAGAAATAGGGAAGGGAGAGAGGAGGGAGGGAGAGAGGGAGAGAGAGAAAGGAAAAAGCAAGGGAGTTCTAGGCTTATTGGAAACATCTTACCTCTGGGGGAAAATACTGCAAATTAATACAGGTTGTTTTTATAAAAAGAAACCTCCTGGTTTGGCCATAAGCACCAGATCTATCTCTCAAGAAGATACAAGCCAGAAGATATACACTTAGAAAGGTGAACTGTGGGCGCAGTTAACCATGGGAGTTATTAATGGGTTGGCCAAAAAGTTCATTCGGGTCTTTGTAAGCTGTTATGGAAAAAGCCGAACGAACTTTGTGGCCAACCCAACATAAGTCCCTTATAAGCACCACTCTGAACCACCCGTAGAAAACACATCAATCAGCCCCTTGAATTTGGCCCGCTGTACATCACTCCTCTGATAGCCTGGCATCTGGCTTAAAAGAATCTCCCCCTTCTGTGCGTCACAAATTATTCCCAAGACCAGCCAAGTGTTTCCATTCTCAAACCAGTTTTCTGACCATCAGGTGGTCCTCATACCAGAAAGTAGGATCAGCCTCCTGGTTCCACTGGTCAGCCCCACCCCTGCCCAGAGCCACGGCCAGGCTGCTTTGGTCTGGCGGCAGAGATCTGCACTCAGCAGGCATCTTGTACAAGAGGACTGGAGGGACAAGAGAAGACTCCAGAGCGGGATTGGAAGGGAATCTTCCCCAGCTCCCGAGGGGTTTGCCGGCAGCAGGATTAGCCCGTCATTTCCCCCTGCACTGAATACCAGGATTGGGGCTAAGCGTCTTGCAAAATCAGCCCCCCAGGGCTGCCAGACTGGTACAAAGGCAGATCTTTCCCAGCTTCTGGGATAACCCTTTCACACTCCTGGTTTTTGTAATGAGTGCAAAACAGACCTCAGGACTTTAGCAACCAGAGCTGACGAATCGCTGATGACTGCGGGTTTTTTGTCTTTAAATATATGCCCTGGTTAGGGAAGGAAAACTCATTGCGCAGGGCGCAGCATTTCAAGCACAAACGTGATCTGGGGAAGAGTTATGATTGCAGCAACCACTGCACGACTCTCCTTTGGGGCTCTGCCAGAGTTCCCATAAAACCCTCCTTTTTCTGGCGTCTACACCATGAGCTCTTATGTAATCAATTTAAGAGGCTTTTATGAGATGCCAGAGCATGTTACTTAAAGCATTCCCATTTATTTTGCCTTACTTTATGTTTTTATTACATAGAATTTGAATTAAATCCATTTGGCAATGTTTTACAGTGGAGGGAGGCGGGGTCCATCAGGAAGAGAAAGGGAATTTGTCATGAGGGGAAAGTTCTAGCGGTCAGGCTGTTCAGACTTCTTGGAGGAAGCAGAAGTAAAGGTGCCTCAGGTGGGAAGCACACCCTCCCCCCAGCTTGGTGAGAATGGACAGTTCCTTAAGCATCACTAGGCTTCCCTCTCTCCTACAATCAGTGGTAATTTTTCCAAAGGCTCTTGCCCACCACTGTTCTGTTCAAAACCCTCCAGTGACGTCACGTTGCCTTCAAAATAAAGCCCAGATGCCAGTGTGATGTTTTTCATCATCTGATCGGCCCTCAATCTGCCTCTCCAATGTGGCTTAGTTCTTCCCTTCTCTTGCTTCTCGCTCTACGTCTAAACATGAACTCCCACTCACTCCCACTCACCAGCCTTCGAATCCTACCCGATGGTCAAGGCCCAGACACGACGTCATCCCAGATTCAACATTTCACAGAATACTTCTGGAAGGAAGTAGTTGCTTCCTGTTCTGAATACCTGCGGCATTTTATTTTTACATCTGGCAATTATCACTTTTTATCTTGACTTGTGCATGCATCCCTTTCAAAAAATTCTAAGTCCAGGGCAACAGTTGCCCACATGTTTTATCTCTGAATTACGCTCAGCACCTAGTGGCCTAACTTGAACGTCAGAGGGACCCAATACATACTCCCTGAATGGCTATGTCTATGCTGGTGGCCCCAGTAAGCAATTTCAGAATTAAGAAGCATTTGCTACTTAAGTGTCAATGGGCCCAAGGGCTTGATTCAGAGGCTGCTCCCAGAGCCACAGCTGTTCACACTCCCACCCAAGAGCAGTCCTGGCGATCACACAGATCAGCCTCACGGCACCATTGGCTCAGCTCCGTCCCAGCCCAGAGCCAAGGCCAGGCTGATTTGCTCTGACGTCAGAGACCTGCACTCGGACGGCATCCTGCCAAAGAGTACTGAGTTACTGAGGACGAGGATTGTTTCACCCGGTTGCAGTAAAGAGGATTCCTCTTAGGTATTACATAAAATCAAGCTCAGCTTGAGGATCCAGACGGAGCTGTAATCAGGCCAAGCCCCTCGTGGACACACCTAGGGTCTGGATCGGGGGCCCTTCATTCTGGTGCCCCACCTTGGTCAGACACCACCTCACCTTGGTTTCTACCTGCTGAGTCACCCGCAGGCCCTCCACCTAGACAAGGTCTCCCCATGCCCGGCTCCACTGCATGGCCTTTGAGCTGGAGCTCTTGCAACCAGCCGTCTCTTTTTTGTTTTTTTTTCCTTTTTGCGGTACGCGGGCCTCTCACTGTTGTGGCCTCTCCCGTTGCGGAGCACAGGCTCCGGACGCGCAGGCCCAGCGGCCATGGCTCACGGGCCCAGCCGCTCCGCGACATGTGGGGTCTTCCCGGACCGGGGCACGAACCCGTGTCCCCTGCATCGGCAGGCGGACTCTCAACCACTGCGCCACCAGGGAAGCCCCCGTCTCTCTTGTTTTTAGTTTAGAGTTCTGAGTAAAGGCATTTGATTGGTCTAGTACATCTCTGTAAGCCAGATGACCGCGGCCCTTAGGTCAGGTGCCTTCCGTGGAGTCCAGGGACTCACGTGCATCCCTGGGTGTGTGCAGTGGAAGCTACTGGTCAGGCAGGCACTGCCACGTACCTGTGGAGGATCGTGCCCTGCCTCCACCGTGACCTTGCGCCTCAGTGAGCGTGGGAAGCACGGCCTCTGCTCCCTGTCTTAGCAGCAAAAGAAACACAGTGATCAAATGTGACCCCTAATTTACCCAGATGTCCAGGCTTTGATGAGGTGAAGTGAGAATTGGGGGCAGTGGTGTGGGGAGAATGAAATCACCACAAGTGAGCCCAGACTTGTTAGGAAATAAAAACTAAAAACATACACAAGGGAGAAAGAGAAGACAACACCATAATTAGCAGCTGAAGCCCGAGGACAGTCTTCTGTACTGAGTTATAAACTCAATGCCTTATTTAGAACCTTAAATAGAGCTCATTTGGTCCTCCTGTATTTTAGACTCATATTCTATTCCAGGTCCTCATTTTTAAGACATTTGAGGTTTGCTGTTGGATATTTAAAAGGCAAAAAAAATCATAAGCCATTGCCTGATTAATGCCTAAGACACAGCCGTTTCTGATGTTCATCGCGAGTTGCGCCTCTAGAAGTGGCTGATGCTTGTTCAATTTTTACCTAACAAGCTCTCCGTTCTCAAGTCTCTGGTACTTTATAATCACAGATGCAGAGCCATGATTAGCTGTGCAACCTGGTGACCACAAAAAGCACTAGTTATTCCTTTTAGCACACTCGGGCCCTGATGTGTCTCTGAAAAGAGTCTAAGATCTGATTACAGGGCACTAATGGTCACGGAGACCCTATTGCCCTTCCCCTCCCCCCTCCCAGGCTTCCTTCTCTTTCTTCCTTCAGGAATCCTTTGGCTCAGAGGATGAATCGAATACCGATCTTACGAGCCGACATCTATTGAATGCCTAATCTACACCAGGCACCCTTGTAAGCGCGTCCCATAATTACGTCACTGAATCCTCACAACAGCCCCACGGGGTGGGTACCATCCATACCTCTAATTTTCAGAGATATTTTCAATGGTCTCCTTCCAATCTGGGCCGGGGATGAAGTGGGGGTGAGGAGGAAGGAGGGTACATGAGAAAGGCGGGGTGCATGCTGCACAAAGCCGACCTGATAAAACTTACTAGGTTGTGAAGTAGAGCGAGTGACTCAATGTCTCCATGCCTCAGTTTCCTCACGTGCAAAAGGAGAATAACAGCACAGACCTACCTCACAAAGAAGTTGGGAGGATTCACTCATGCCTGGAACAGACAGAGAGCTCTGTTATTGGCAGTGGTTATAAGTATCCTATCAACTCATCATGCTCTACCCCAGTGCCGACTGCGGCCCCTCCCAGTAGGGCCTTGCTTCCCAGAGTTCTAGGAAGCAATGTGAATGGTTGATTTCCAAAGAGATGCACTAGGGGGAAGCTTCCTGAGGATGGAATTCCTGGACCTACAACGAGGTGATGAAAATAGGTCGTGGCACATAATATTAGGTTATTTAATTTGCACAACAACTTCTGAGATAACAGATGATTTCATCCTCATTTCACAAGTGAGGCACAGTAAAATGAATCACTTTGCCCAACATCAAAGTCGGGTGAGCGGAAGAGCCATCCTTCCAGCCTGGGCACTGCACCAGTGGCCACCCCATCTCACCACGCTGAGTTGCAATGAAAGGAAGAGGGAGTGATGGGAACACATCCTAATGGGACCTGCGTTTAATCAGTGGGCCCCCTGCGGTTTTTTTTTTTAAATCAGGCAGACCTGCCACCTCTAGCTCCCAACCCTGGCATATCTGCGGCAGCGGGAAGCCCAGCTCTCCCTGCCCACGGGCACCCTCCTGTGTGGCTACAGCTCCATTTCTCATCCCCCATCATCACCCCAACGCCACACGCAGAAAAAGACAGGGGAAAGACGGATATCTTCTGTATGGCCTGGAAGACTTAAATTTAGGAGTTAATTCTGCTTGAGTACTAAGACAACAGAAATATGGAATGCTTATGGGGTACTTTCTTTCTTGTCAATTGATTGTTTACTTTTTACTTACTTTCTTGGGGAAAATCCTACACTCTCCCCCTCCACCCTGTAGATGGATGTCTTGAGATCTCTCTCATGTCCCTCATTATTTTCACGTTTATGCTTTCTTTAAAAACTATTTTTCACTTTGTCACTCCCTGGGGCTGCCATTAAGTCCTACAGCCTCATTTATCTCTTCAGCAGCGTTAAAATGTAAACCTAAGTTCCACCCCTCACCTGACCTCTGCCGTGGGGTTTCTCAGCTCCTTCCAACGAAGGCTAGAAACTCTCCCCAGCTCTGCTGACACAAATACAAAAGCGGGGAGCCTGAGCCCCTGAAGTCCAGCCACAGTCCGTGGGCAGAGTGCAGCTTGGCTGAGGTGAGTTTTTAGATAGCTGAGCACTCTTTAAAACAATAAACATGGACAGTTATTTCCATCCCTAAAAAAGAATTAAACTTTAACAAATTCCCAGTGTTTTTTATCTCCCAATAGAAAGATCCTTAGGGATTTTGCCCTGGGCATTTCAGACTGAGGCTAGTTCTGTTTCAGACATAATCTCCTCAAAACTAGGAGACCCTCAGCCAATCAAATTTGAGGGCTTCACCTGACCACCCCCCCCCCCAAAGCACATTTACTAAGTGGTCCATGACAATGGGTGTGCTTTGCATTTTTTCTATAGTAAGGGAGGAAAAGCAGCAGCTTCCCATCCCAGAATCTTTGACTACTTCAATATGCAACAAATAGTGAGCACCTACTAGGTACCAGGCAGTGACTGTGCTAGGGTAGAAAAGAGACCCTACGATGGTTCTAGGAAGGAAAGAAATCATACACCAGTTTCCATCCTCTGAACTCAGATCCAATGAAGAGATACATTCAAGAACCTGACAGGAGGAGATTAAAATATCAGCTTTAGGGCTTCCCTGGTGGCGCAGTGGTTGAGAGTCCGCCTGCCAATGCAGGGGACACGAGTTCGTGCCCCAGTCCGGGAAGATTCCACGTGCCGCGGAGCGGCTGGGCCCGTGAGCCATGGCCGCTGAGCCTGCGCGTCCGGAGCCTGTGCCCCGCAACGGGAGAGGCCACAACAGTGAGAGGCCCGCGTATTGAAAAAAAAAAAAAAATCAGCTTTATTATTAGTAAAAGCTGGATTGGAGGATGTGGCTTAGCTATGCAGCCTCTTACTATTTCCCACTCCTGCCCAACCCACCCCTGGAGAGCCAGCCTCCCGCAAGTGGCAGAGCATGTATGCCCAGGGAGCTGGTCCCCAGCTGAGAGCTGACAGGCAAACCTCCACGGGGGCCAGATCTGAAAGAGAAAGGACCGCACCAGTCTCAGGCCCTTTTCCAAGCTCACAGGTTCCATACACCAGTTACTCCTCTGCAAAGAAGGCACAGTGAGGGCGGGAGAAGGGCCAGGAGTGTTGCTCTGGCTGAAGCCCCCGCACCGGGAACTAGAGACGCCCCATATAAACACGTTCCCTCCTCTCATGGAGAGGACAGCCCAGCGGGGAAAAGGAAAAGAAGTATACAACGATGGAGGCAACATCATTGCTTTACACAGTAAGGGGGTCTCTGGGCTAAGGCCAGAAGGACGAGCGGGGCCCCTGCCAGCTGGGCAGGTTGCGGAGGACTCAGATGCACGAAGGCTCAGAGCCTGATATAAAGCGTGTGAGTGCAAGATGAGGGCGGACGTGGGGAAGCGACCAAGGTGGACTTCCCCCTCCTGGCTCTGTAAGGACCAGCTTCCTCCGCATCAATGACTTTTGCACTCAAGGAATAAGGAAATGAGCACAGGACCCAGGACGTAGATGCTCCAAGGGCAAAGGAAGGTTTGCTCGTGTGCCTGCGGTGGCCTCGTACGTGTAGGTGCTCTGCAAGTATTTGTTCTTTGAACTCACATCACATCCCTCCAGCAGCTCTCTGCCCTGCCTGCAGCAGGCCACTTTTCCTTTGAGACTGTTTCTTTCAGCTGAAGAGACCCCAATCCGAGTCACCTTCCCACTTCCTCAGCCTCTGCTGTGAACATTCCAGAAGTGATGTTTGCATAAGCCTGATGCTCTCAGGAGCACGGCCCTCTGTAAATTCAGTTTTATTATTAGAAGACGATGCATTTTTAAAATGCCAATTCCAGGCTTTTCATTGTGACAGAGTGTAACTCAAGTCTGCATATACTTTGTTCTTTCTTCATCAGAAACCTTGCAGGTCTCAGCTCTGGGCTGAGGACACGACTCTGGGCAACAGTCAAGGCCACAGGTGCCCAGGGGAGACGGGGTGGTCCTGTGAGTGATGGAGCTTGCCCAGTCGGAGCACGGCCGCCCAGCTCCTAGGAATGTTCGGGAATATAGGTCCAGCCATAGCTTGTCAACATTTTCAGCCTTATACTCATTTTTCCTTTCCTGATTCCAATTGGAGGACTTGTCCTAATTCAGGTTTATGCCTTATAGCACTGCTTCTTAGCCAAATAGGGTTGGAGGCACACAGGGTAGAGCCTGTGACGTCACACCAGCCTTGGTTCAAATCCTGATTCCATCGCTTACCGGCTGTGTGATTTTGGCAAATCATTTAATCCTTCTGGACCTCATCTGCAAAACAGGAATGTTCACAATCCCTATTTCGAAGGATGACTGTGAGAGATACCACAGGTAAAGCACGGAGCACCCTCTTCTGGCAGAGCAAAACCCCAGAGAGAGGTTTCCCTGACCCTCAACGCCTCCTGTCCCCAACAGAGAACCCGGGGGGAAATGGAAAGCCAAGTGGGCATCTCCTGGGGAGAGAAAAATAAGACCAGAATCAGCCAGCATCTGGGGCACTTCCTTAATTCTCAGCGGGTTGCTGATCTAACTGGGAAACAATTTGTCACACACCTAACTGGCCTCCCTTACTGATGGGATCAAATAAGCTTGCAGGGCAAAGTCTGAGGCATGGAGGCCTCTTACGCCCTTGGCAATGACCCTCGGGCCCTGCAGGGGTATAAAGCGGCTCCTTCTCTTGGATGAAGACTACTTCCCTGCCTCCTCTGGGACTTGGCCGGAGAGCTTGATGTAACTCACTTTCATGGCATTTATTATTCTACCCCATTTCTCACTGTCTGCGGGCAGGTCTCTTCCCCATTAGAATGCAAGCCAGTGGGAGGTAGGTTGGACGGCGGGCAGAATCTTCGTCTCCTTCATCCTCCACCAACTTGCCCAGTGGCTGCCAAGTAGTGCTAAAAAAAAACCCAAAACCCGAACCAAACAACTCTCCTAATGAAGGGCTGAGCCACGCCCACCACAGTGCCACAGGGCCTAAATTCTCTGCTAATCCCATGCCAGCTTTTATCCATTGATAGTTTTCACGTCCTTTTCCACTTTAAAGCTCTCAGTGATATCAATTATTGCCTCTACCATAAGACTGTTGTCTGTCTTCTCCTTTACCTTACAGATTCTTTGGGGGCCTGTACAACTTTGAACATGAAACTTTGGAAATAATGGACTGTGGAGAATAGGAACTAGGTCTTTAAAAGAATTTTTTTGAGGCAAAATTCACATAATATAATTAGCTATCTTAAAGTGTACAATTCAGCAACATTTAGTACATTCACACGGTTGTGCAACCACCACCTATATCTAGTTCCAAAAGATTTTCACCACCCAAAAGGAAATCCCTGGGACTTCCCTGGTGGCGCAGTGGTTAAGAATCCGCCTGCCAATGCAGGGGACACGGGTTCGATCCCTGGTCTGGGAAGATCCCACATGCCGCGGAGCAGCTAAGCCCCGTGAGCCATAACTACTGAGCCTGTGCTCTGGAGCCCACAAGCCACAACTACGGAAGCCCACGTGCCGCAGCTACTGAAGCCCGCGTGCCTAGAGCCCGTGCTCTGCAACAAGAGAAGCCACCGCAATGAGAAGTCCGGCACCACAACGAAGAGTAGCCCCTGCTCGCTGCAACTAGAGAAAGTCCGTACGCAGCAACGAGGACGCAACGCAGCCAAAAATAAATAATTGATCAAAGTTTAAAAAAGAGAGAGAGCTTTGCTTTAAAAAAACAAAAACAAAACATCCCGAAGGAAATCCTGTACCCATCGAGCAGTCACTCCCTCTACCTCCTCCCCACCAGCCCCTGGCATCAATCAATCTGCATTTTGTCTCTGTAATAGATTTACCTATGCTGGATATTTCATAGATTAAAGGCAATCACGTAACATGTGGCCTTTTGTGTCTGGCTTCTTCCATGTTTTCAAGGTTCATCCATGTCGCAGTAGGCATCAGTACTTCACTCCTTTGTATAGCTGAGTAATATTCTATCGTGTATACATTTCGTTTACCCATTCATTCATTGAAGGATATTTTAGTTGTCCCGACCTTTTGGCTATGATGACTGACACTGCTATGAATATTTGTGGGGAACTGGGTGTTTTAAACCATTGTATTCTGGGTACAATGGCCCTGCAATAAATATCTATTAAATAGTTGGATGGATTTCAAAAATGGTTATGAAAAAATAGGCCAATGTCATAGAATTTAAGGTGGAAGCTAAAAGGGTCCTGTTACCTCGTCTCCAGCTCCAAGGAAAACAGCTCACACTGTTCGGTGCTTGGCAAATGTAATGGGTGCTGACAGTGATGACAAGACGGGCGGTAACAATGGAGAGGAAACTCAGGATGATCGTTATAGACCTGGTCCTGGCGGGAGCGCCGGGTTTCATGGACTTATAGATGAATTCATTACGGCCACACTGGATAACTTAAAGATCGGTGGCCGGTGTTTTAGATGTTCCACAGCTCCTGCAGAAATCCAGAGAAAGAAATCAAAGGTTCTGAGATTGGACAAGAACTTGGTATTTGCCCCACGTCTGCCCCAAGGAGCAGTGGAAGCACTGTCCCGAGGGTGGAGCCGTGACATGCCGGGACGCCAGAGTGACAAAGGGACAGGCCTGCTGTGGGATGGTGGGCCGGGGCTGGCTCCTTTGAGGGAGGAGAGCAAACTGACCCCGAGCCCAAGAGAAAAGGCTGTGCCAGGCCCGAGGAGAAGAGCGATATGGTTGTACATCAAAGAGCAATCACATCGTGGAAAGAAAAATGGCTCCTACAGTCGCCTTGTCAGTGGCACCTGAACAAATTGTCAGTAACTATGTTCAAGGTGTCGGTGCGACTATAAAGTACGTCCTGGATTATGGCACATTTGGAAGAATAATGAATGGTACAATTTTGTTGTTAGGGTGCCACTTCCCAGTTGTGTGGTGAAGAACTTGAAATAGCCAACGATCCCACGTTCATTCATTCATTCGTTCGCGCATTCAGCAAACATTTACGGCATAACGTCCACGTGCAGGGCACTGTGCTCAGTACTCCAGGATTACTGTCAGCAGCTCATTCGTCAATGAGCGGGGGCAATTTGGTCTTAAAGGCTGAATAGAAATTTACCAGGACGGGCATGGGCTGGGGAGGGGAAGGCACAGGCCTGAAAATCTAACCTTGAGGAAGATGAAAAAATATGTCCCAGAGACAAGGTTTTTTCAAGTCCAGATAATGCAGTTATCACTTTGAAAATCTTTGGGATGATCTATCATCAGGCAATATCTGAAGAAAGTGATTTTGGAGTAAAATATCTTTCTTACTCATCATTTATTAGACAGTGGTTACCTGCCAACGTTCAAAAGGAACTGAAGTGACTTACAATAAAAATTTCTTATTCTCAGTGTGAGAGAAAGCCCCGCTATCTGCGGTTTTAGCAGACGCTGCGGCCCTCGGGGTTCCTGCAGGCAGCCACCTCCACTTGCCCCGGCTCTGGCTCTGCCCGAGGGCTTTCCCAGGAAATGGAAATGCTAGGAGGCAATGCCCCAGCAGCCCCAGGCCAATGACAGAAGAGGACAAATACTCCAACCTCCTCAGGTGGGACATTCTCCATGGTCATCGGAGGCCCCCTTTCCCTGGCAGGACTGAATCCCAACCTCATGCCCTCTGTATTGCCTTCCTTCCCTTCCCTTCCTCATTTCTCCGCCTACTCACAGCGCTTCCTGGGATCACCTCTTGAATTTGCATTCAAAACTTTGTCTCAGGGCTTCCCTGGTGGCGCAGCGGTTGAGAGTCCGCCTGCCGATGCAGGGGACACGGGTTCGTGCCCCAGTCCGGGAAGATCCCACATGCCGCGGAGCAGCTGGGCCCGTGAGCCATGGCCGCTGAGCCTGCGCGTCCGGAGCCTGTGCTCCGCAACGGGAGAGGCCACAGCAGTGAGAGGCCTGTGTACTGGAAAAAAAAAGAAAAAAAAAAAAAAAACACAAACTTTGTCTCAGGGTCTGTTTCAGGAGGAACCCAGCTGTTGCAGGTTGAACTGTGTTTCCCAAAAGACGTGCGGAAGCTTTAACCTTCCCTCCCCAACCCGTGCACGTGACCTCATTTGGAAATAGGATCTTTGTAATTGAAATCAAGTTAGGATGAGGTCCTCCTGGATTAGAGTGGGCCCTAATCCATTATGACTGGCATCCCTATAAGAAGAGTCATAGGCAGACGCAGGGAGAAGGCCACGTGAAGGTGGAGGCAGGGATTGGAGGGATGTGTCTACAAGCCAAGGAACATCAGGGATCACCAGAAACCTCCAGAAGCCAGGAGAGGGGCATGGAAAGGATTCTTTCTCTCAGGACCTCCAAAAGGAACCAGTCCGGCTGATACCTGGATTTTGGACTTCTGGCCTCAAGAACTGTGAGTGAATAAATTCCTGTTCCTGTAAGCCACCCAGTTTGTGGTCCTTTGTTATAGGTTCCCTAGGAAACAAATACACCAACCTATGACAAAAGTGAATGTTTCATTCTTTTGAATTTTCCAGGAGTCTGGGGTTCTTTGACCATGTGCTTCAGAGACCCTTACTGCCAGGGTCCACACTGTCCCTGCTCTGGGGTCAGACTGTGATGACAGGAGGGCTCAGGCAGAAAGGACGGGAGGAGGAGGCTAGTGGACTCTGCTGGGGTCCTCCTGGGTAGTCACAGCCAATGAAAATAACGGTGTGACCAGGTTTAACAAACAGGAGGGATTGGAAATGCCTGATGCTTCTATAACATTTACAGGTCTTTTCTATACTCCCCCACAAAACCCTACACTCACATGTAACTGAGCTTGTACAGCTGTTAAATGCTACAGTATGCTGTTTGCCAACATTAGATGGATCACGGCACTAATTAAATCCTGGCAGGGGAGTTCATGTAACTGTAAAACTTGTTTATGTCAAACTATACATTCCAAATCTCTCGACTGCTTAAATTTCTATTCCATTTCCAAGAAAGGAAGGAAGGAAGAAAAGAAAAGAAAAGAAAAGAAAGAAAGAAAGAAAGAAAAAAAATCATTGACCTCTTTTGGAAATTACCTTAATCCTTTATCAAAACCCAATTCCAGTTTTCAAACCTTCAACTGTTTCTATCTTCTTTTATCTACCTTTATTGAGCCAGCTGCCTCTTCCTTAACTTGCATTCAGTCCTTTTCTGTAAGAAATAAATCTGCTTTGAAGTGTTTGCCCTTGAGCCCTGAAGACAGAGGAAGGATAGAGGAAAATCAGCACAGCCTGATAAAGACGCTGCAAGCCTTCTCCTGAGGCTGGGGAGACGCTTCATGCGTGTCTTTGGAACCTTGGAGTTTTCCTCCTGGTCTTTTATCCCCTAGGCCAGAGACATCAGGTTCCCAAAGCAAAACCCAGTGCGGACCTGTGGCTGGAAGTGGCCGTAGCAATTTGGAATCTCTTTTAAGGATTCCCTCCCGCTATTCTGCAGACAAGCGTTGCCATGGTAACCCTCCGGGGGGCATTTTCAACCAGACAGAGACATTCCAACATGTGAAGATGGTTGGTTAGGAAAATCTATCTTGACAAATAGTTGGCGTTTTAATTTGAGGCAGAGTCAGAAACTCTGCCTACGGCTCCGAGTGACCCTTTGAGCAGAAGAATGCAAGTGATCAAGGTAATCTGAAATGTCTGTAATCAGACTCCCAACTGGGGAGAGCAGGGCCCGGAAGCCCTTTTGGGGAGGTCTCTCCATAAGAAAGAGGCCTGGCTAGTGAGATATCCTGTGAGTGCTGTTAAGAGCAGAAGTCAATGGTGTTGATTCCTCCTGGAAAGGGAGACGGGCGCTCTTTTCTTTTACACTCTTACTTACTTATTCACTTTCCCCATCTCCCTCCTAGAATCTTCCTGCCTTTCCGGGTTCCATTTCTCTTAGGCCACATACCATATTGGATTTTGAATTCATTTGAACCTGGAGCTCAATCCCAGCTGTGTGACCTTGTTCCTTAGCCTCTCTGGGCCACAGTTTCCTCATTTGTTAAATGGAGCTAGTACGGTGGAAGATACTTGTAAACACTGAATGGGATGACATCTGTACCTGGGTCAACACAAAAGCAGCACAGAGCTACCCAATAAACATTGGTTCCTTCCCCTCTTATAACGTTTCTTTTTCTTTGTATTCTTTGTGCAAAGCAGAGTGACCACGGATTAGAGAGAGAGATGCCATCCTTCAGTTCAGTGCGTGTTTGGCTAAAGCAAAAGCATCTGATCGTACCTACTGTTCAAATGGAGAGACCCTCACAGGACAAAGGCACGATATCCCAAGAGAGCTGGAACAGGACCAGCAGAAGTATCAATTAATCAACAAAATCTTGCTATGTCACTTCTAGTAAGTCCAGACTGCTGGGGGTAGGGGTACGAGGAGATGCAAAAGTGTGTCCAATAGCGCACTATGAATGTAGTTAATGTCACTGAACTATATACTTAAAAAATAGTCACGATGGTAGATTTCACGTTATGTGTCCTATCACAATTTTTTTTTAAAAAGTGTCACTAGTGGGCTTCCCTGGTGGCGCAGTGGTTGAGAGTCCGCCTGCCGATACAGGGGACAAGGGTTCGTGCCCCGATCCGGGAAGATCCCACATGCCGCAGAGCGGCTGGGCCCGTGAGCCACGGCCGCTGAGCCTGCGCGTCCGGAGCCTGTGCTCTGCAACGGGAGAGGGCCACAACAGTGAGAGGCCCGCATATGGCCAAAAAAAAAAAAAAAAAAAAAAGCCACAAGCTCCATTCAGCACCCTCGGAGGAGGGACCACAGCAGCTTGGGAGAGAGGAGGTTTGCAGCTGGGGTGGAGCAAAGAGGGGCTGGAAAGAAGCAATGAAATGCAGTGCTGCTAAAAAAAAAATAGCAGGAAAAACCCAGTCATGGCCAAGTCCTGGGGGACTCTGAGTGCTGGAGGGAGGCTCACTGCCCATGTTGAGTCATTAATGGGGAGCCACTGAGGACCGTGAGGAAGGGTGTGCCCATACCAGATCTTTAGGAAGGTTCCTCCAGCCTCGATCTGGGGGTCACACCCAAATGGAACGACCCCTTACATACGAACGAGTTCTGTTCTGAGAGCACGTTCATAAGTCCAATTTGTTTGTAAGTCCAACAAAGTTAGCCTAGGTACTCAACTAACACAATCGGCTATACAGTACTGTGCTGTAATAGGTTTATAATACTTTTCCCACAAATAATACATAAAAAACAAACACAAAAAATAAACAGTGTTAATCTTACAGTACAGTACCTTGAAAAGTACAGTAGTACCGGCTACATCACTGCTGTTTTTTTTTTAAATAAATTTATTTAATTTATTTATTTATTTTTGGCTGCATTGGGTCTTCGTTGTGGTGCGTGGGCTTCTCGTTGCGGTGGCTTCTCTTGTTGCGGAGCGCGGGCTCTAGGCATGCAGGCTTCAGTAGTTGTGGCACGCAGGCTCAGTAGTTGTGGCTCACGGGCTGTAGAGCAGAGTCTCAGTAGTTGTGGCGCATGGGCTTCGTGGCTTCGTGGCTCTGTGGCATGTGGGATCTTCCCGGACCAGGGCTCGAACCCGTGTCCCCAGCATTGGCAGGTGGATTCTTAACCACTGCGCCACCAGGGAAGTCCCTCACTGCTGTTTCTAAGCTTGCTTCTGGACATCCTGGGCTTGAAATAAAGATACTGCACTCCCGTACTCTATACAGTGCTGTAGAGTAAAGTACACAAAAGCACAGCCACTTGTAGAGGATGCACATACGTGACAACGTACGCCAGACACGTGAACTAACTTACGTGACTGGACATGCGAACACTCGTTCGCATCTTTGAAAGTTCGCAACTCGGAGGTTCATACGTAGGGGACTTACTGTATTCGATGGTGATGTCGGTCTCAGGGTTAGACTCTCCCCGTTTTCTGAGCAGGTACACTTTCTCCCTTTCTGTGCACATCTCCTCGTGGGAGGAGGCGGCAGAGCTCTGCAGCTGTGTGTCTGGGGCAAATTACTTTCCATCTCTGAGCTGAGTTTCCTCTTCTGTAAAATAAGCATAATACTATTCACCCCAGAGGGTTGCTGTGAAACACACAGGAGAAAAAGGTTGTGCATCACATGGCAGAGTGTTACATGTCTGTGAATGACACTCACTATTATCACTATTAGGACACGTCAAAGTGCCCTGCTTCTTCAGTGCAAGCAGGTCTGACCAGAATCAAGACTGTGGAGAAAGGGCAATTGGCCTTTGGTCTCCTTTTATCTGTATCCACAATTCCCAAGGTGCAAAAACTCACTTGGTGGCAAAACCTGCCCTGGCATCGAGGGAACCTAGTAACAGACCGTATCTCACTTAGTGCGGGACGCACCATTTTACTGCTGAAGTGCCCGTGTGCTTGATGATACGAGGCTTGGCTGCGGTGCCCACCTGTTTAGTCACACAATAGTCCAGCAGTTGCTGTGAAGGTATTTTAAAGATGCAGTTAACACCTGCTCTTAACTGACTTTCAATAAAGAAGATTGGCCTCAAATGTAGATGGGCCTCTGTATTAGTTTGCTCCGGCTGCCATACCAAAATACCATAGACTGGGGAGCTGAAACAACAGATATTTATTTCTCACAATTCTGGAGGCTGGAAGTCCAAGATCAAGGTGTTATCAGGTTTGGTTTTTTTCTGAGGTCTCTCTGCTTGGCTTGAAAACCTTCTCTCTGTGTCCTCACAAGGCTTTTTCTCTGCGTGCCCCTCCCTGGTGTCACTTCCTCTTCTTATAAGGACCAGTCATGTTGGATTAGGACCCCACTCTATGACTTCATTTAACCTTAATTATCTCTTTAGAGACCCTATCTCCAAATATAATCACATCGGAGGTTAGGATTCTAACATGTGTATTCTGGGAGGACAAAATTCTGTCTGTAACCGTCTCATCCAATGAGCTGAAGGTCTTAAGAGCAAAAACTGGGATTTCCTGGAGAAGAAGAAATTTTGCTTCCAGACTGTAACACAGAAATCCTGCCTGAGTTCCCAGCCTTCTGTCCTGCCCTACAGGTTTTGGACTTGCCAGCTCCCACAATCACGTAAGCCAATTCCTTGTATCAAATCTCTTTATATACAGCATAAGTATATGGTATATAATATATGATCTAGAATGGCTAAAGAACGTGTGATACACACACACACACACACACACACACACACACATACATATACAAGATGGAATACTACTCAGCCATAGAAAAGTATGAAATAATGCCATTTGCAGCAACATGGATGGACCCAGAGGTTATCATACTAGGTGAAGTAAATCAGAGAAAGGTAAATATGTGGAATCTAAAATATGATACACATGGACTTATTTACAGAACAGAAACAGATTCACAGACATAGAAAACAAATTTATGCTTACCAAAGGGGAAAGGGAGGGAGCGATAAATGAGGAGTCTGGGATTAGCAGATACAAACCACTATATATAAAACAGATAAGCAACAAGGCCCTACGATATAGCACAGGGAACTGTATTCAGTATCTTGTAATAACCCATCATGGAAAAGAATATGAAAAAGAATATATATACATGTATAACTGGCTTTGCTGTACACCTGAAACTAACACAACATTGTAAATTAACTATACTTTGGTTTAAAAAACTATGATCTATAATAGGATACACATATCACATGTGGTATATAAAGGGTGAGCGCTGTGCATGCCTGACTCCTAGCTTCTCCGGCAGGGCTCTCCGTGCCATGCCGTCCAGCAGCTGAAGGTCCAGGACCTGAGGCCTCAGGGCACACTCCTGGAGTGGAGTAGGACTGAAGAGAAGATGGGGGTAATGTAGGTTCTCCAGAGTACCTCGCTGAATGTAAGTCCTTATTCTGTAGGGACTGGCCCTTTGGACGTGAGCCCCATTCGATGACATGGAAACGCTTTCCTTTCATCTCCCTAGATCACATGTTTTCTGTCTTCAGTGATCAGTCCTTCCTGCCACCTCATCTTGTCCATTTTCCTTATAAATGATCTCACTCGTGACCCTGAGCTACTAATTCAGTTAAACACCATGAGTCTTCTGCCTCCAGCGATGCTATGGAAATCGAGGGTTTTGCTGGTAAGTGACTAATCTGTCTGCATATATTAATTACTGCACGACCTGTTAGAGCTTTGAGAACATCCTAAGAACACTCTAAGAATACCTTGATAATAAAACATCTCCCTGCCGCCCCCGCCATGATTCACCTCTTCGTGGTCGGGAGAATACGTCACACCCAAAGAAAGCCTCCATCTGTGTAAGGCGCTCCAATACGCACTGAAAACAAGCACTCAGAAAGAGAGACCGTGTGAATGTGTTTGCATATTTGTATCTGTGAGGACCGGCCAGGTTATACTGCAGTCAAACAGCTCCCCAAACTCAGCAGCTTAAAAAACAAGTTTCACTCTTGTTCGTGCTACTTATCCCTAGGGGCTCTGTTCTGGGTCATCCTCACATTGGCAGGAGTTCGCCGGAATGAACTAGGCCATCTTTCACAGTGACATCAGGGCAGCTGTGGGTCAAAGTCACATGCCAATGAAGCAGAGGAGTGCAGCCGGGAGGTGCTAGGGCACCAGAAAAGAGCATCTTTGGGGACAGACAGGCTTGGGTTCAAGTTCCAGCTCCGGCACGTCCCTTGCGTGCAACCTTGGACGTGTTCTTTTCTTTTTAATGTTTTAAAAAACAGATTTATTGAGGTATAATTTACATGCCTTAAAAGTCACCTAATATTAACTGTACTGTGTAGATTAATGATTGCAGTACATTTATAGCTGTATGATCATCGCCACGATCTAGTTTTAAAACATTTGCACCACCCCAAAAAGTCCACTCGTGCCCTTTTGCAGTTAACCCCAGTTCCTACCACCAGCCCTTGGCAACCACCAATTTATCTTGTCTCTATAAATTTGCCTTTTCTAGACTTTTCCTATAAATATGCTGATACGGTATATAAACTATTGCATCTGGCTTCTTTCACTTCGCATACAGTTTGGGGGGTTCATCCACACTGTGACATACATTGGTGCCTCTCTTCTTTTTGTCGCTGCATTGCTTCGTTTCATGGATGATATATTTTGTTTATCCATGCACCAGCTGATGGACATTTGGATGATTTCCACTTTGGGGATGTTATGAATAATGCTTCTATGAACATTAGTGCACATGTCTTTTTGTGAATGTATGTTTTCATTTCTCTTGGAGAGAATCTTAGGATTGGAATTGCTGGGTCAGAGGGTAATTTATGTTAACTTTATAAGAAGCTGCTAAAATGCTTCACAAAGTGGCTTTGCCATTTCAATTCCTCTCAATAACGCAAGAGGGTTCCAGCTCTCCACATCTTTGCCAACACGTTAGTCTTTTTAATTGTAGCCATGCTAATAGATGAGAGTTTATTAGTGATTTTTGTATATTTCATTGTGACTTTATTTTCTATTTTCCTAATGAGACTGAATACCTTCCATCTTCTTATGTAGTGACTAGCCATTCACATATCTCATTTTTCTTTTCTTCTTTTTCTTTCCTTTCTTTCCTTCTTTCTTTCTTTTCTTTCTTTCCTTCTTTCTTTCTTTTCTTTCTTTTCTTTCTTTCGACATCTACCTTTATTACGAGGTGTATTCATGTGTTTATTTTATTCAGTTTGGTTTGTCTTTCTTTTTTCTTTCTTCCTTCTTTCTTTCTATTCTTTTGAATAGATTTCTATTCAAATCTTTTTTTAACATCTTTATTGGAGTATAATTGCTTTACAATGGTGTGTTAGTTTCTGCTTTATAACAAAGTGAACCAGCTATACATATGCATATATCCCCATATCTTCCCCCTCTTGTCTCCCTCCCACCCTCGCTATCCCACCCCTCTAGGTGGTCACAGAGCACCGAGCTGATTTCCCTGTGCTATGTGGCTGCTTCCCACTAGCTATCTAATTTACATTTGGTTGTGTATATATGTCTGTGCCACTCTCTCACTTCGTCCCACCTTCCCCTGCCCCCTCCTCGTGTCCTCAAGTCCATTCTCTACAACTGCGTCTTTATTCCTGTCCTGCCACTAGGTTCTTCAGAACCACTTTTTTTTTTTTTTTAGATTCCATATATATGTGTTAGCATACGGTATTTGTTTTACTCTTTCTGACTTACTTCACTCTATATGACAGACTCTAGGTCCATCCACCTCACTACAAGTAACTCAGTTTCATTTCTTTTTATGGCTGAGTAATATTCCATTGTATATATGTGCCACATCTTCTTTACCCATTCATCTGTCGATGGACACTTAGGTTGCTTCCATGTCCTGACTATTGTAAATAGTGCTGCAATGAACATTGGGGTGCATGTGTCCTTTTGAATTATGGTTTTCTCAGGGTATATGCCCAGTAGTGGGATTGCTGGGTCGTATGGTAGTTCTATTTTTAGTTTTTTAAGGAACCTCCATGCTATTCTCTATAGTGGCTGTATCAATTTACATTCCCACCAACAGTGCAAGAGGGTTCCCTTTTCTCCACACCCTCTCCAGCATTTATTGTTTGTAGATTTTATGATGATGGCCATTCTGACCCATGTGAGGTGATACCTCATTGTAGTTTTGACTTGCATTTCTCTAATGATTAGTGATGTTGAGCGTCCTTTCATGTGTTTGTTGGCAATCTTTATATCTTCTTTGGAGAAATGGACATGTTCTTTATTTTCTCTTAACCTCAGTTCTTCTATCCAGTGGGATTAACCACATCTCCTAAGGCTGATGTGAAGATTTAGGAGATGACACTTGGAAAGCGGAAAAGCATTGAGCTCCATGCTTGGCAGGGAACAAGTGCTCAGTCAATGTGAGCGTCCTTTTACCCTTTCTGCGGCTCCGATTTCCTCTGAGGCCACCTCCACACACACAGAGACACACCACCAGCACCACCGGGCAATGAGAAAATCCTGAGTTTTATAAAAATACCATTCTTACCTTAGGAGCCTTTAGACTGGTGTTTTCCAACTTTTTTGATCACAGCCCCCAGTCAGAAAAACATCTGAATAAAACAATGTGTGGGCTGGTGGGGGGGAAAATGGGTGCAAGCACTGAACTGCACCTCACCCGGGAGAACGTGCAGGAATCACAAACCCAGCACCCCTCTCCTGTGTATCGAGAAACTCCTTTGCAGGTGTGCCAAGGAAATGAAGGAGAAGGTTCATAGCAGCCCTGTTTGCAAACACCCAATCTGGAGCCACCCCCATGCCTACCAGCCCTGGGGCGGAACGTGGACCACGATGCACTCATAGGAGGAAAAGCATGCAGTGCTGAAAATGAATGAATTCCACCAATGGGAACAATCCAGCAAACACTGAGTGGAAGAAGCAGAGCCCAGAAGAACTGTTACGAAGAAATCAGAGACAGGCCGAACTAAACTCTATCTTTCCTGATGTATACATGGGTGGAAAAATTATGAAGAAAGCAAGGGGATGATCATCATAAAAGTCAGGAGAGGATAGTGGCTGCCTCTGTGGGGGAGGAGGGTCATTTAGATGGCTTCTAGAAGGCACGGCTCTGTCCTAATTCTTAACCGTAGTGATGGGAGTTCAGGGTTTTGCTTTACTAGTCTCTAAAATATATAAATTGTATATATGCTGCTGGGAGTTTAATATATTTCACAAGAAAAATAAAGATTAAAAAAAAATCAAAAAACAGGGCTTCCCTGGTGGCGCAGTTGTTGAGAGTCCGCCTGCCGATTCAGGGGACGTGGGTTCGTGCCCCGGTCCGGGAGGATTCCATGTACTGCGGAGCGGCTGGGCCCGTGAGCCGTGGCCGCTGAGCCTGTGCGTCCGGAGCCTGTGCTCCACAACGGGAGAGGCCACAACAGAGAGAGGCCCGCGTACCCCCAAAAAAAAAAAAAAAAG